>NC_042968.1:22854063-23006563 GCF_901001165.1 Salmo trutta
ATTATATACATATTTTTTTAATCTGTAAAATAAAATAATAATTATATACAATTATAGGCTATTTGTGCAGTAATTACATTGCACCTGGTGCAGTCTGTTGGTCCTGTTCTCACCACTCTAATATCTCTGTCACGCTCACAACAGTTCACAGATTTTGAACTTGAGTAATGCGCGAGCCGCGAGTTCATCACAGTCTGCGTGAGCTGTGTTGCCCGCCAACTTTGTACTAGCTAGCTACGTTAGCTGACATGAATAAAAACAAACAAAGGTCGCTGGCGAGCTTCTTCGGAAGGGGTAAGGGAGGCCCAACAACGATGTCGATAATGCAGACTGCAGAGCACGAGACTGCAAAAAAAAAGAAAGCCTCATTCAATAGAAAATATGATGAGTCCTACCTAAAATATGGCTTTATTGCGACAGGTGACTCACATGCTCCAAGCCCCATGTGTGTAGTATGAGATAAGCTATCTAACGAGGCAATGAAGCCCTCAAAACTGCTTCGGCACATCGAGTCCAAGCACCCTGCATTTAAAGACAAACCTCTTGAATTATTTGAGCTAAGAAAACGTGAACAAGAAGGACAGAAGCAAGTCTTGAAAGCCACCGCATCAACAAACGTGGCTGCACTGAGAGCGTCAAACTTAGTGGCTTGCCATATTGCTAAGGCCAAGAAGCCTTTCACTATTGGCAAGGAGTTAATTCTACCTGCTGCTAAGGACATTTGCCATGAACTCTTAGGAAAGGCTGCAGCTAAAAAGATAGCACAGGTTTCTCTTTCGGCTACCACCGTCACTAGGCAATTTGATGAAATAGCGGAGGACGTTGAGGCACAATTGTTAGAGAGGCTTAACGAGTCAATGTGGTATGCAATCCAGATTGACAAATCTACCGATGTCGACAACAAGGCAATACTGTTTGTTTATGTGCAATATATATTTCAGGATGATGTGCATGAGTATATGTTGTGTGCGCTGTCCCTGCTGACTAACACAACGGCCGCAAAACTATTCAAGTCTTTGGATGATTACATGTAAGGAAAATTGAAATGGTAATTCTGTGTTGGCATATGCACGGATGGGGCTGCTGCCAATACTGTACGACTGTGTCACGACTTCCGCCGAAGTCGGTCCCTCTCCTTGTTCGGGCGGTGTTTGGTGGTCGACATCACCAGCCTTCTCGCCACCACCGATCCACTTTTCATTTTCCATTTGTTTTGTCTTAGTCTTACACACCTGGTTTCACTCACCCAATTACCTTTTTATTATTTAACCCTCTGTTCCCCATGTTTGTTTGTGAGTGATTGCTTGTTGTATTGTGGTCCGTATTGTGGGCTTGGTAATTCTCTTGTATTTTGATGACTTTGAGTAAAGTTACTTTTATTTACTCATCTCTGCTGTCCTGCGCCTGACTCCTCTGCACCAGCTACACATAGATCCTTACAGACTGTCTGGTTTCACAACCCGGGTTAAAGAGGTTGCGCCTGAATGTGAGTCTACGCACCGATATTCACAGAGAAATGCTTGCTAGCCGAAAAATGTCACCTGAATTTAACATCGTATTGAATGACGTTATTAAAGTTATCAATCATATCAAAGCATAAGCCCTTAAAACCTGTTAGGGCTAGGGGGCAGTATTTGCACGGCCGGATAAAAAACGTACCTGATTTAATCTGGTTACTACTCCTGCCCAGTAACTAGAATATGCATATAATTGTTGGATTTGGATAGAAAACACCCTAAAGTTTCTAAAATTGTTTGAATGGTGTCTGTGAGTATAACAGAACTCATATGGCAGTCAAAACCCTGAGACAAATCCTGACAGGAAACTGAAATCTGATGTGTGGATATCACTTCAAACATTTGCCATTGAAACACACAGGGGCTTGTGAATCATTTAGCACTTCCTATGGCTTCCACTAGATGTCCCCAGTCTTTACAAAGTGGTTTGAGTCTCCTATGGTAGTAACTGACCCAAAGAGAGGCTGTGGCACTTGGTCACAGGGGATGGGCCATTACCATTGTGACGTCGGCGCCCATGACTACTCTCCCTTTTCGAAACGTTTTGAAAAACAATGCAACCGTCCCAATGGAATATTATTGAAGCCCTGGTTGAAAAAGCCCCTAAAGATTTATGTTATACAACGTTTGACATGTTTGAACGAACTTAAATATATATTTTTTGCTCATTCCTGACGACAAGTCAGACGCACACGGTACATTTTCACTAGCCTTCGGAGCGCGCTAACACTATTGGGACATAAATTATTAACTTTTTTGAACAAAACTACATTTGTTATGAACCTGGGAATCCTAGAAGTGCCTTCTGATAAAGATAATCAAAGGTAAGGTATTATTTACAATAGTTTTTTTGATGGTTAATCGTTCCATGTTGGCTCCAACATGTATAGCCTAGACTTTTTTTCTGGGCATACCACGTCGTTTATTGCAAAGTGTGATTTCCCAGTAAAGTTATTTTTAAATCTGGCAAAGCGATGGCATTCAAGACATGTTAATCTATAAGTCCTTGAATGACAATATTATACATTTTATACATTTTAACAATGTTTTCGAATAGTAATTTTGTAAATTGTAGCGCTAATTCACCGGAAGCATTTGAGGGAAAAGATTTTCTGAACGTCATGCGCCGATGTAAAATGCTGTTTTTATATATAAATATGAACTTTATCGAACGAAAAATGCATGTATTGTGTAACATGATGTCCTAGGAGTGTCATCTGATGAAGGTTGTCAAAGGTTAGTGCTGCATTTAGCTGTGTTTTGGGTATTTGTGATGCATGCTAGTTGCTTTGAAAATGGCTGTGTGATTATTTCTGGCTGGGTACTCTGCTGACATAATCTAATGTTTTGCTTTTGCTGTAAAGCCTTTTTGAAATCGGACAACGTGGTTTGATTCAGGAGAGGTGTATCTATAAAACGGTGTAAAATAGTCATATGTTTGAGAAATTGAAGTTATAGCATTTATGAGGTTTTGCATTTAGCGCGACGCGATTCCACTGGCTGTTGATTAGGGTGGGACGCAAGCGTCCCACTGGCCCAGACAGGTTAACTCGCGTCTGTTTGGGCAGCTTTGTGAGGAAATGGACGCAGAGCACAAACGCCTTCTCTTATACACAGAAGTCAGATGGCTATCCAGGGGGAGATCGCTTGCCAGAGTGTTTGAGTTACGAGAGCCGCTGCAGAGATTTCTTTCAGAAAAAGTCACCACTGGCACCACATTTCAATGACGAGGAATGTGTCGCAAAACTCGCTTACCTGTGCGACATATTCAACCTGCTCAACAAACAAAATCTGTCATTTCAGGGGAGAATGACAACTGTCTTTAAGTTGGCAGATAAAGTGGCTGCATTCAAAGCCAAACTGAAACTGTGGGGACGGCGAGTGGACAGGGGCATATTTGACATGTTCCAAACTTTCTCCCAGCTAAATTCCAGCGTTACTTCCCAACCACCAAAGACCAAAGAAGTGCGAAGGAATGGATCCGCGACCCCTTTGTGAATGTCCCAGGTGAATCGTCCATGTCCGTCAGAAAAAAAGATCAACTCCTTGAGGTTGCAAATGACGGCGGCCTTAAAAGTATGTTTGAGATAACTTCATCTCTACCAACTTTCTGGATTAAAATCAAGGCTGAATAGATAGCCACAAAAGCACTCAAAACGCTGATTCCATTTCCAACATCCTATCTCTGCGAAGTGAGGTTTTCCGCAATGACGGCAACAAAAACGAAATTACGGAGTAGATTGGACATCACTGTCACCCCTAGATGGGACCGTCTTGTTGCCAGGAAACAAGCTCAGGGCTCCCACTGATTCAGCGACAAAAAAGATAAACATCGTACTGAATGATGTTGAGTTGCAATGTTTTTATTATATGGTCATTAGAGAAAAATGTGCACTTTGTTTTTATAATATCATTACGTTAGACCTAATTAAACTAAATGTTATGAAAAAGCATCTATACTAAACTTATAGGCCTAATCGATATTCCGGTCGTATCATGAGTTTTTAGGCCAAACCGTTCGGACGCTTTCGACATTTTCATGAGTAGATCGTTTTTCTGGATGTCTTACGGTCTGACAAACACCGCTCTAGCTCTGCCACCTTTCACCACAGATGATATCTCTAGCTTAAACAGACGGATTTTGATGGATTTGTTATTGTTATGTTAATGTATTATGTTAATAAGCTTTCAGAGTCTATTCAACGTTAACCTACTCAATCTTACTCACAGACACAACACAAACACACACACACAACTGAAGGCAGGGAGAGTAAAAGTTTGTGAGTAGGGTTGCAAAGCTACAAGTAATTTACAAAAGTTACTGGAATGTTTTGTAATTTTGGTAATCTATGGCAATCTATGGTAACCTTGGTAATATAGAATTGAATAACTTAAATATATATATATATTGATTTACATTTACATTTACATTTAAGTCATTTAGCAGACGCTCTTATCCAGGGCGACTTGCAAATTGGTGCATTCACCTTATGATATCCAGTGGAACAACCACTTTACAATAGTGCATCTAAATCTTTTAGGGGGGGGGGGGGGGTTAGAAGGCTTACTTTATCCTAGAATGGGACCAAAGCGCAGCGTGTGTATCATTCCACATTTTATTTAAACTGTGAAACGACAAACCGTGACGAAGAGGTGCAACATACACTTATTCAAAATAATCTCCCACAAACCCTAGTGGGAAAACCAACAACTTAAATATGATCCCCAATTAGAGACAATGATGACCAGCTGCCTCTAATTGGAGATCACCCCCCCCAAAAAAACATAGAAATACAGAAACTAGAACCCCACATAGAAAAACAGAAACTAGACAAAACCCCCAACATAGAAAAAAGAAACTAGAACCAACATAAACAAACTAGACAAAACCACCTGTCACACCCTGACCTACTCTACCATAGAAAATAAAAGCTTTCTATGGTCAGGACGTGACAGTACCCCCCCCCAAAGGTGCGGACTCCGAACGCCAAAACCTGAAAAAAAAGACGGTTAGGGTGGGTGTCTAATGTCGGTGGCGGCTCTGGTGGAGGCTCCGGACCACCGCCGGAGGCTCCGGACTGCGGACCGCCGCCGGAGGCTCCGGACAGGGTGATGTCGCCGGAGGCTCCGGACAGGGGGACGTCGCCGGAGGCTCCGTGCCATGGATCATCACTGCAGGCTCTGCACCATGGATCATCCCTACAGGCTCCGGACCATGGATCATCCCTACAGGCTTCTTGCCATGGATTATCACTGGAGGCTCCGGGCCATGGATCATCACTGGAGGCTTCGTGCCATGGATCATCACTGGAGGCTTCGAACCATGATCATCACTGGAGGCTTCTTACGTGGAGACGGAACAGGTCTTACCGGATTGGGGTGACACACTGGAGGCCGGGTGCGCAGAGCAGGCACAGGATATACTGGGCCATGGAGGTGCACTGGAGGTCTGGAGCGTAAGGCTAGCACAACCCGTCCTGGCTGGATGCTTACTTTAGCCCGACAAGTGCGGGGCGCTGGCACAGGACAAACTGGGCTGTGAAGGCGCACTGGCGACACGGTGCGTAGAGCTGGCGCAGGATATCCTGGACCGAGGAGGCGCACTGGAGACCAGGAGCACTGAGCCAGCACAATCCGTCCTGGCTGAATGCCCACTCTAGCACGGCAAATGCGGGGTGCAGTCACAGCACGCACCGGGCTATGAATAAGCACTGGAGATATAGTGCGCATCACAGCATAACACGGTGCCTGGCTGTTCACCTGCTCCCCGGTAAGCACGGGGAGTTGGCTCAGGTCTCCACCCTGACTCTGCAAATCTCCCCGTGTGCCCCCCCAAACATTTTTTTGGGGGGGGACTGCCTCGTGCTTCCGTCGTTTCCGCGTTAGTTCCTCGTATCGTTGCCGTTCCTCTCTTGCTATCTCCAACTACTTCCATGGCAGGGTCTTCTCCCCTGCCATTACCTCCTCCCAGGTCCAGGACGTCCTCCACTCTCTCTTCTCCCGGGCCCAGGATCCCTGCTCGCTGCTTGGTCTTTTTGTGGTGGGAGATTCTGTCACGGCTGTCTGAAGAATGGGACCAAAGCGCAGCGTGTGTATCGTTCCACATTTTATTTAAACTGTGAAACTATGCAAGACATACAAAATAAACTAATAAACAAAACAACAAACCGTGACGAAGAGGTGCAACATACACTTACTCAAAATAATCTCCCACAAACCCTAGTGGGAAAAGCAACAACTTAAATATGATCCCCAATTAGAGACAATGATGACCAGCTGCCTCTAATTGGAGATCATCCCCCCCCCAAAAAAATATAGAAATACAGAAACTAGAACCCCACATAGAAAAACAGAAACTAGACAAAACCCCCAACATAGAAAAAAGAAACTAGAACCAACATAAACATAAATAAACTAGGCAACACCCCCTGTCACGCCCTGACCTACTCTACCATAGAAAATTAAGCTTTCTATGGTCAGGACGTGACATTGATATAGTATTTAAACAGTAAAAAGCATCTAATCAACAATGGCATTATGTTCAATGAACTCTGCAACTCTTCCAACTAGTGACTTTTTCACAACTGACACCAGTTTGGAGCCAAAACATTTACAACAAAAACATATTGACATAGTAAAATAAATAAAAGTGTGTAAAAAAATATATATATACTGCTCAAAAAAATAAAGGGAACACTTAAACAACACAATGTAACTCCAAGTCAATCACACTTCTGTGAAATCAAACTGTCCACTTAGGAAGCAACACTGATTGACATTAAATTTCACATGCTGTTGTGCAAATGGAATAGACAACAGGTGGAAATTATAGGCAATTAGCAAGACACCCCCAATAAAGGAGTGGTTGTGCAGGTGGGGAACACAGACCCACTTCTCAGTTCCTATGCTTCCTGGCTGATGTTTTGGTCACTTTTGAATGCTGGCGGTGCATTCACTCTAGTGGTAGCATGAGACGGAGTCTACAACCCACACAAGTGGCTCAGGTAGTGCAGCTCATCCAGGATGGCACATCAATGCGAGCTGTGGCAAGAAGGTTTGCTATGTCTGTCAGCGTAGTGTCCAGAGCATGAAGGCGCTACCAGGAGACAGGCCAGTACATCAGGAGACGTGGAGGAGGCCGTAGGAGGGCAACAACCCAGCAGCAGGACCGCTACCTCTGCCTTTGTGCAAGGAGGAGCAGGAGGAGCACTGCCAGAGCCCTGCAAAATGACCTCCAGCAGGCCACAAATGTGCATGTGTCTGCTCAAACAGTCAGAAACAGACTCCATGAGGATGGTATGAGGGCCCGACGTCCACAGGTGGGGGTTGTGCTTACAGCCCAACACCGTGCAGGACGTTTGGCATTTGCCAGAGAACACCAAGATTGGCAAATTCGCCACTGGCGCCCTGTGCTCTTCACAGATGAAAGCAGGTTCACACTGAGCACGTGACAGACGTGACAGAGTCTGGAGACGCCGTGGAGAACGTTCTGCTGCCTGCAACATCCTCCAGCATGACCGGTTTGGCGGTGGGTCAGTCATGGTGTGGGGTGGCATTTCTTTGGGGGGCCGCACAGCCCTCCATGTGCTCGCCAGAGGTAGCCTGACTGCCACTAGCTACCGAGATGAGATCCTCAAACCCCTTGTGAGACCATATGCTGGTGCGGTTGGCCCTGGGTTCCTCCTAATGCAAGACAATGCTAGACCTCATGTGGCTGGAGTGTGTCAGCAGTTCCTGCAAGAGGAAGGCATTGATGCTATGGACTGGCCCGCCCGTTCCCCAGACCTGAATCCAATTGAGCACATCTGGGACATCATGTCTCGCTCCATCCACCTACACCACGTTGCACCACAGACTGTCCAGGAGTTGGCGGATGCTTTAGTCCAGGTCTGGGAGGAGATCCCTCAGGAGACCATCCGCCACCTCATCAGGAGCATGCCCAGGCGTTGTAGGGAGGTCATACAGCTACACACACTACTGAGCCTCATTTTGACTTGTTCTAAGGACAGTACATCAAAGTTGGATCAGCCTGTAGTGTGGTTTTCCACTTGAATTTTGAGTGTGACTCCAAATCCAGACCTCCATGGGTTGATAAATTGGATTTCCATTGATTATTTTTGTGTGATTTTGTTGTCAGCACATTCAACTATGTAAAGAAAAAAGTATTTAATAAAATTATTTCATTCATTCAGATCTAGGATGTGTTATTTTAGTGTTCCCTTTGTTTTTTTGAGCAGTGTATATACAGTACCAGTCAAAACTTTGGACACACCTACTCATTCAAGGGTTTTTCTTTATTTTTACAATTTTCTACATTGTAGAATAAGACATCAAAACTATGAAATAATAATAAGTAACCAAAAAAAGTGTTAAATCAATGGCCTCCAGAGTGGCGCAGTGGTCTAAGGCACTGCATCACAGTGCTAGCTGTACCACTAGAGATTCTGGTTTAGAGTCCAGACTAGGGTTAGGGGAGGGTTTGTCCTATTGCGCACGAATGACTCCTGTGGCAGGCTGGGCGCAGTGCACACTGACACGGTCGCCGGGTGAACGGTGTTTCCTGGTGCGCCTGGCTTCCGGGTTAAGTGGGCATTGCATCAAGAAGCAGTGAGGCTTGGTTGGGTTGTGTTTCGGAGGACGCTAGGCTCTCGACCTTTGTCCGTACTGGAGTTGCAGCGATGAGACAAGACTGTAACTACCAATTGGGGAGAAAAATAAATAAATATAATCTAAACATATTTTAGATTTTAGATTCTTCAAAGTAGGCACCCTTTGCCTTATTGACAGATTTGCACACTCTTGGCATTCTCTCAACTACCTCTCTGATGAGGTAGTGACCCAGAATGCATTCCAATTAAAACTTCTTAGGGCTAAGCCCCTTTTTTCTCAATTTCCGCCTGAATGATGTGCCCAAAGTAAACTGCCTGTTGCTCAGGCCCTGAAGCCAGGATATGCATATAACTGATACCATGGGAAAGAAAACACTTTGACGTTTGTAGAAATGTGAAATAATGGAGGATAATATAACACAATAGATATGGTAGGAGAAAATCCAAAGAAAAACCAACCAATATCTTTTTATTTTGAGAGACCATCCTCTTACAATGACAAGAATAAGATCATACTGAAAATTAGCTCCCTGGATGCAATTCCTATGACTTTCACAGGGCGTCAGCAGTCTATGTTCAAGGTTTCAGGCTTGTAACTTCAAAAAAAAATAGTGAATAACAGTTTTAGTAGAAGGACGCAGTCTTGGAATTTCGTGTTTGCGCGTGCCATGAAGACAGGACGCACCTGCTAAAATTGGCTTCCTATTGAACATACTTCTTTCCATAAGAAATATTATATTTTGATTACATTTTCGGGTATCTGAGGAGTAAATAGAAATGTATTTTGACTTGTTGAAAAAAGATTAGGGGTAGATTTTCGGATTCCTTTCTCCTCATGTTGAATGAGTGGATTACTCAAATCGATGGCGCCAACTAAACAGACTTTTTGGGATATAAAGAAGGATATTATCTAACAAAACGACACTACATGTTATAGCTGGGACCCTTTGGATGACAAATCAGAGGAAGATTTTCAAAAAGTAAGTGAATATTTAATCTCTATTTGTGAATTTATGAAACCTGTGCCGGTGGAAAAATAAATTGATCTGGGGCGCCGTACTCAAACAATTGCATGACATGTTTTCGCTGTAATAGCTACTGTAAATCGGACAGTGCAGTTTGATTAACAAGAATTTAAGCTTTCAACCGATATAAGACACTTATATGTACCTAAATGTTTAATATCCATCATTTTTATGATTATTTATTTGAATTGCGCTCCCTCCAGTTTCACCGGAAGTTGTCCCACTAGCGGAACGCCTTAAATTGAGGCTCAAATGTATTTAGTCTCGCAGTTATTATTAAGCTTATTGATGTACACACTCTCCTGTACTTTTGCGTCACAGAGAGTAAAGCTTTCAGAGTCTATTCTGACATTAAAAACCCTTAGAGTCGATTGACGCCTTCCGCATCTGAGGTGGAAAGTGACAGAGCTACAGTGCTGTTTGTCAGACGAGGAGACATCCCAAAAATTGGTCTTCTCGCAAAAACGTCTGTATCGTCGAAACTGTCTGGACTACAAACTAATATGACCCCACTATGATGTTCTCCATTTTATTCTGTGACCCCCACAAGTGTTAAAAAAGTATTGGAAGTAGTTTTGTGCTCCTCAAAAATAGTGTTAAATATAAGACAGAGAGTTCAAAACATTATTCCTTATGAAACATTTTGTAACTATCTTTTCTGCCATTTATGAATGTGTTATTCAATGTGTTTTAATGGGCTATAATAGTAAAGGCCAAATTCATTTTTTTACATACATAATGGGGTCCTAAAATTCAAAAATCCAATAGCTAAATCATCCATGGTATGACCATATTGAAATAATTCCATATGTCAGCTAGTAGAATCCCATCGGTGAGAACAGGTCATTTGGCTTCCTAATTTGCATACTGGTAGACTACTTCTGCAGATAAATTATGAAAATATTAAAGGAAGATGTTGAATCCTCACTGCAGGAATAATACGTAGGGGAGCAAAAGCCTGAGAAAAGAAAACTGATTGAAGGTTATAAAAGCTAATGTCATGATACTTAGGCTATATGGTATTATTAAGGATATTGATATAGAACTACGGATTTGATTAGTGTCGACAATGGAGTAGTCAACTGCTGCTTTCTGTGCAGCAAAGCTCATGTTTAACACCTGCTTCATTCTTCAATCGTATCTGTAGATCTATGTCACGTATACTCCCTCTCCGGCCTCCAGGTCATCAGGCTGCTGATT
Organism: Salmo trutta; assembly: GCF_901001165.1. Classification (NCBI taxonomy): domain Eukaryota; kingdom Metazoa; phylum Chordata; class Actinopteri; order Salmoniformes; family Salmonidae; genus Salmo; species Salmo trutta. The sequence continues at coordinate 22,864,915 of NC_042968.1, forward strand.
ATCCCGCGCACCTGTCCCATCGTCTCGCGCACCTCATGACACTCACCTGGACTCCATCACCTCCTTGATTATCTTCCCTATATCTGTCACTCCCCTTGGTTCTTTCCTCAGGTGTTACTGACACTGTTTCATGTCGGTGCATTGTTTGTGTTTCGTGTTTATTTTATTTATTAAAACACTCACTCTCAGCGCACTCGTTACAGTCTATTCATGGGCGCCTGACTTTGTATAAAAGTTGGGGTGCACAATCTGGCAGGGGTCTGGGGTCCTCCTCCTGAAAACGGTTGCATTTTTAAAAACACTTTCCTGCAATTCTATATTGCTTCTCAAAAGGGAGTCCATGTTAACTTGACAGAACACAAACTTTTTTCTTAGGTTTTTGCCACAATTAACTAAATTGAAAGAGTAGATTTAGTTTTTGCTATAATAAATTAAATTGAAAAGGTAGACTAGACTTGTTTTCCTGACTAGATTACTAATCTACCGCCTTTCCTCAGTCCCACCCACATTGATTGATTGACAGGTCTGAAACCCTACCAACTCTGTGACACAAAAATGCTGCCCTCTTCCCTGACAATCCCACCCACAGTGATTGATGCATCGGTTTATTATCTATGCATAGTCACTTTACCATTACCTACATGTACAAATTATCTTGACTAACCTGTACCCCCGCACATTGACTCTGTACCGGTAACCCCGTATATAACCTAGTTATTGTGTTACTTTTTATTTTATTTAGTAAATATTTTCGTAACTCTATTTCTTGAACTGCATTGTTGGTTAAGGGCTCGTAAGTATGCATTTCACGGTAAGGTCTACCTAAACCTGTTGCATGTGACAAATAAAATTTGATTTGATTGACAGGGCAAAATTTTAAAGAGACAATTGACCCAAATTGAAAAATTAAACATTGGTTTCCTTACCCTAAGTTTCCACAGCAGCAGAGAGAATAAAATACATAATTTGAAGAACAAACATCATTGTGGCAATGCTTATCTTGCAGTAAAACTGTAAACATGAACATCATAAAGTGACTCTGAAGAGAAGACAAGTTTAATGTTAAAAGAGGTTAAAAAAGGTTATCTTGCTTAGAAAATAGTTCTGATAATATGGGCCTAGACAATATCCAAAACATCTAATAACTGAATTCATCCATTTCAGTAACTTTAATTGCAAAGTCATGTAATTGCAATACCACAATTCATTTTACGAATCTGGGAGGTAAAGTCGTTAAAGTATTCAATAATTTAGCAGTATATTTTGGATGGAATTAAAGCATTAGAATGTACCAGTGGACACCAAAATAGAGCTCGTTCTGCATTTGTCACGTCCTGACCAGTGAGAAGGGTCATTTTGCCATAGTAGAATGGTCAGGGCGTGGCAGGGGGGTTGTTTTTTGTGTTTTGGGGTTGGTTTGTTTCTAGGGGAATTGGTTCTAGTTTTCTGTTTCTATGTTTCATTTTCCATGTGTGGCTGAGTATGGTTTCCAATCAGAGGCAGGTGTCTTTCGTTGTCTCTGATTGGAAGCCATACTTAGGCAGCCTGTTTTCCTTTGAGTTTTGTGGGTGTTTATTTTCCGTTTAGTGATTGTACCTGACGGAACTGTTGAGTGTTTATTATTTTGTTGAAGTGCATTCATTAAAATCCAAAGATGAGCACTATACACGCTGCGCCTTGGTCTAATCCTTTCGACGCCTGTGACAGCATTGTTTTCTGCATGCCGGAACTCCCTGGCTGGCAAATGTTTCTGTTTGGCTGGCTACTCCATGTACTTACGAAAAACACTGCGTGCGCGCACACACACACACACACACACACACACACACACACACAAACAGACACACACACACACACACCTAATATATTTCATGGCAGGGAGAGTAAAAGCTTGTGAATATAATCCTTTAATAAAAATAATACATAAAAAAATAAACTTACTCTCCCACTCACCTGCTCTCTCAAACTGACCTGCTGTCTCAAACTGACCTGCTTTCTCCCACTCACTTTCTCTCACCTGTATGTCTTCCAGCTCAAATATCCTGATCCCCTCCCACACACAGGTGGTAGCTAGTCTCTTTATTTGAGACTCCAAATCAGTTATAATTATGCAGGCTGATTGATACTCTCGCATGATAAACAGCTGGAGAGAATAGTAGGATCTGTGACTTACTAAAATGCCTAGGCCAATCATACTCCTAGAAAACTTCTCCTGAGTACCAGACCATCTCCTCTATCTGCTCCAAGTCAGGTTGTGCCATCCCTCATTGGTCCAGCCTGTGGCATCTGTAACTGTCTGCTCTGTGGTTTCATATAGTTCTACATTCTGTGGGCGTCTGTAAGCTACAGTGCAGTAACAAAACGCACCCATACTGTTAGAGGAAATGGCAGATTTCACAATGCGTTCAAGAGAAATCATAGTCCCTTCGCCACATTTCCACCACTCACCTGTGGAGGGAGAGTATTTTTATCAGACTGTCATTAGTGCCTTTGTAATGGCTGACTGCATACACAAATCACCTCAGTGTATGTGTGTGTGGAGGGGGGAGAGGAGAGGGCAGCAATGCCTTCAGTTACACTACATAATACCAAGTTTCCTGTAAATCAGATATGCATTTGGCTAATGAAACGTAAAGACACATGGCGTGGGGACTAAAGGGGAAGAAAATGTTCTCATTCAGTACATTAAGAACACAAGCAGGAACAGATCATGTGGACAGATGCACACAGGCAAGCATGCACACGCACACACACACACACACACACACACAAGATGTGGATCTATTCAACAAACCTCCTCACACATTACCCTTTCCCACCTTCACCCGTCCACTAAAATATAATCATTCTTATTAGAGCAACAATGGTGACCCTTGGAATCTTTCCAACAGATCATTTAAATGTGATTAAGTGGCCCTGTGTCATGTCTGACTCAATATGGTGGAGTAGGGGTGCTGAGAGAATGTGGGTGAGGGCTCTGTTTGAGGAGGCTCTTACATGCAATCTTATTTTCATTCCCAGCGGGTCACATGGGAGAGATTGAAACGAGTTCGCCAGGCAGAAGCATACGGCTGGCTGGCTGTGAAAACATGCAGGCTGTGTGGGATGGACAAATTGAATCCAGCCAAGTGTGGTTATCATGCATGTATCTTCACCCCTCTTTTAAACACAGATGCCGTAATGAAGTGAAAACACAAAGAACATTCTGTGTATGTAATGCACGATGTGTGACTGATACGTGTTTCCTATTGGTTCATACAGAGAGATGGCCAATCGATATGTGGTTCACTTTTGTAAGCAGACTGGAAAGTTGTTGTTCAGTCCCCAGGAGAGAGGCATCATGGGTAAAGAACACACGCCATATATCAAAAGGAACCCGATGTGGAGACACAGCTAGACAGATGGCACAGTACATCTTGGTCCCGGCAGTAAAAAATAAAGCCATCACGCACCGCATTGTGCTGACGTGATGAGGAGGAGCTGGGTTGCATGTGTGTGTGTTTACGAATCTCTCTGTGTGTGTGTGTGTGTATGTGTGCATGCGTGCGTCCAGGTGCGTGTGTGTGTTGGGTTTTGTGTGTGTACAGTATGTGAGCGTGTATACTCAACGCCTGCTTGGCTCTGCAAATGAAACTTTGTATGAACATTGAGATCAGTGCACCCCTTGGCTCGTGTCGAGCCTGCCTATGAATATCAATTTCTGCTTTCTATGAATATCAATTTGTTACTGCCTTCATTGCTACGTTGCTAGCCCCGACACCCCACCTGACACAAAAGCAAAGCGCCTTTTTGTTTGTGTCAGCATTTATACCAAAGAGTGCTTTCTTGCTCTGCTGCTCAAAAACAGAGCGGCTCCTTCACCCCAGAGGCTAACTTTCCCTCAAGGACAAGGAGAGACTCTGTGTGTGTTCTCTGAGAAATATTAAAAGGGAACACAGTGAATGCAGGCGACAGCCAAGCAGCCCAGGGAAATGGAGCTGTCAACTCCTAGTTAACGCAGCACATACTGTATGGAGCTCACCAGCTAGTGCCCTGTACGCCCTCTGACATAACGAGAGGTTGTGTGTGACTACAGGCTCATCTCCTCCACAGCACACACACTAATGACACACACACACTCTTTAAGCCATGTGCATATTACCTCAATTACCTCAACTAACCGGTGCCCCCGCACATGACTCTGTACTGGTACCCCCTGAATATAGCCATGCTACTGTTATTTTATTGTTGCTCTTTAATTATTTTTTATTTTTCTATTTTATTATTTTTTATTTTTTATTTATTTATGTTTTACTTCAGTTTATTTTATTAAATACTAAAACTGCATTGTTGGTTAAGGGCTTGTAAGTAAGCATTTCACTGTAAGGTTCAGTGCATGTGACAAATCAAATTTGATACAGCATTTTTTATTTGATACAGCATGTTCTTCCAACCTGTTTTACAAGACAGTTGGTAGTCAGCTGGTAATCACCATGCTGCTATATTTTGAACCAGCCAATCTGACTCTTCATTTATCTACTAATGCAGTGGTGTTCAAACTTTTTCAGCAGGGAACCCATTTTTTCTGCAAGAATTTCTGGGGACCCCATTTTTTGGGCAAGAATTTCTCGCGACCCCACCCCAAATCTAAAGACACAGCCTAACAAATAACTTTCAATTCATTATATTTTCATCTCGGACAGTCAGTATTCAAAAACAGATTTGAAAAATCTGAATGCAACAGGTGTAGACTTTACCATGAAATGCTTACTTACAAGCCCTTTACCAACAAAGCAGATTTAAAAAGTAAGAAAAATTTGCTAAAAAAAGGAAATATACCAAACAAAAATATAAACGCAACATGTAAAGTGTTGGTCCTATGTTTCAACTGAAATAAAATAACCCAGAAATGTTCCGTATGCACAAAAAGCTTATTTCTCTCATATTTTGTGCACACATTTGTTACCATCCCTGTTGGTGAGCATTTCTCCTTTGTCAAAATAATCCATATCAAGAAGCTGATTAAACAGTATGATCATTACACAGGTGCACATTGTGCTGGGGACAATAAAAGGCCACTCTAAAATGTGCAGTTTTGTCACATAACACAATGCCACAGATGTCTCAATTTATGAGGGAGAGTGCAATTGGTATACTGACTGCAGGAATGTCCACCCGAGCTGTTGCCAGGGCATTTTATGTTAATGTCTCTACCATAAGCCACCTCCAACATAATTTAAGAGAATTTAACAGTACGTCCAATCGGCCTCACAACCGCAGACGTGTAACCAAGCCAGCCCAGGACCTCCACATCCGGCTTCTTCACCAGCGTGATCGAATGAGACCAGCCACCCGGACAGCTGATGAAACTGAAGAATATTTCTGTCTGTAATAAAGCCCTTTTTTGGGGAAAAACTCATTCTGATTGGCTGGATCTGGCTCCAAGGAGTACCAGTACCAAGTCAATGTGCAGGAGTACGAGGTAGTTGAGGTAATATGTACAGTACATGTAGGCAGGGGTAAATGTGACTAGGCAATCAGGAAGATGATAAACAGAGTAGCAGCAGTGTATGTGAAGAGTGTGAAAGAACGTGTGTGTGTGTGTGTGTGTGTGTGTGTGTGTGTGAATGTAGTGAGTGTGTGTAGTGTCAATATGCATGTGAGTGTATGTAGTGTGTGTGGGGATATATGTGTGTGTTGGAGTGTCAGTGTAGTATGTGTGCATAGAGCCAGTGCAAGAGAGGAGGAAGAGGCGTTGTCATACCCTCTTCACGACTGCTTTGGTGTGTTTGGACCATGGTAGGTCTTTAGAGATGTGGTCACAGAGGAACTTGAAGCTCACGACTCGCTACACTACAGCCCCGTCGATGTTTCCTGTGGTCCACGATCAGCTCCTTTATCTTGCTGATGTGAGGGAGAGGTTGTTGTCCTGGTACCACACTATCAAGTATCTGACCTCCTCCCTATAGTCTGTCTCATCATCGTCAGTGATCAGGCCTTAATGATGTTGTTGGAGTCGTGCATGGCCACACAGTTGTAGGTGAACAGGGAGTACAGGAGGGGACTAAGCACACACCCTGAAGGGCCCCAGTGTTGAGGGTCAGCATGGTGGATGTGTTGTTGCCTACCCTATCCACCTGGGGGCGGCCCGTCGGGATGTCCAGGATCCAGTTGCAGAGCGAGGTGTTCAGTCCCAGGGTCCTTAGCTTAGTGATGAACTTGAAGGGCACAATGGTGTTGAATGCTGAGCTGTAGTCAATGAACAGCCTTCTCACGTAGGTGTTGTCCAGGTGAGAAAGGGCAGTGCAGAATGCAATAGAGATTATGCCATCTGTGGATCTGTTGTGTTCGTATGCTAATTATAGTGGGTCCAGGATGTCTGGGATGATGGTGTTGATGTGAGCCATGACCAGCCTTTCAAAGCACTTCATGGCTACAGATGTGAGTGCTACGGGACGATAGTCATTTAGACAGGTTACCTTGGCATTCTTGGGCACAGCGACTATGGTGATCTGCTTTAAACATAGGTATTACAGACTGGGTCAGTGAAAGGTTGAAAATGTCAGTGAGACACTTGCCACCTGGTCAGCGCATGTATTAAAGCGCTGCATTAAGGCCTGCAGTGTGAACAAGGCTTATCACCATGGGATCTGGTGACAGCCAATCACGTTTACTTTCCCCAGCGATCTCCACTGAAAACAACAGGCTACAGAAATCATCTCTCTCCTCTGCTATGTAGAGTACTGTGCAATATTCCACATGTAATATTTTCACATCTCCCTAGGGAGAAGGTAATGGTTTGTTCCTGTTGCTTTCTACCTGGTTTAAATTGAGGTCTGTTCAGTGGGTGGGAGGGATTGGATCATACCACCCCCCACTAGGATAATATTCTACAGAGAGCTACCTAGAATGTCAATGTAAGCCTACTGTAATAGCTGACACAAGTGGGTAAAAAGAACTATCAACCATTTTATGTCATCAATTATCTTGTCACTCAACAGTACTGTAACTACTCTGCATTGTAGGGTTAAAACTGACGCCAACCTTGCTTTGCGGCCGTCTCTCCATAAATCCTCTATTTGCTCTAATTGTTTGGAGAAGGTCCAGGAGGACTAATACAGATACAATAGCAGACAGTATTGTGGATAATACAGCCTTGTGGATAGGTGGCGGTGATGACGCACAGAGCCCAGCTCTCACAGTGTGCTCTCATTATGTGCCGCGACTCCAGGTCTTCAATATTACCCTACAATAATACACTCTATGGGCCCATCTGCTACACACTAGCACAGGCTATTTAAAGAGAGAGAGAGAGAGAGAGAGAGAGAGAGAGAGAGAGAGAGAGAGAGAGAGAGAGAGAGAGAGAGAGAGAGAGAGAGAGAGAGAGAGAGAGAGAGAGAGAGAGAGAGAGAGAGAGAGAGAGAGAGAGAGAGAGAGAGAGAAAGAAAAGAAGAGAGAGGGGAGAGGTTTGGAGAGAGATAGATGGAAAAAGGACAAGTAACAAAGGGAGTGGGAGAGAGTGTGAAAGACATGCAAAGACATTGAAATATGGTGAGAAACTGAGACAGAGGAAGATTTTTACTATAGGTAAAACTGCTAAACTATATTTTCATATTTAATATTTATTGAACAAGAGAGGCGCTCTAGTACCTATGAACATGATTGTAACTATTAACCTTGCATGAATGTGAACTTCCTAGGATTTGAGGTCATCACCAGTTGCAAGGGACATTCTCCTAACACGGTCTAGCTGGCTAATGTCAGCTAGTAAAGATAACTTGCTAACCTCTCTAGGGTAGGGGGCAGTATTTGCACGGCCGGATAAAAAACGTACCCGATTTAATCTGGTTATTACTACTGCCCAGAAACTAGAATATGCATATAATTATTGGCTTTGGATAGAAAACACCCTAAAGTTTCTAAAACTGTTTGAATGGTGTCTGTGAGTATAACAGAACTCATACGGCAGGCAAAAACTTGAGAAGATTCCTTACAGGAAGTGCCCTCTCTGACCATTTCTTGGGCTTCTACACTCTCTTTATTGAAAACTGAGGATCTCTGCTGTAACGTGATACTTCCTACGGCTCCCATAGGCTCTCAGAAGGCGGCAAAACGGTGAATGATGTCTTTGCAGGCCCTGGCTGAAAAACAGTAGCGCATTTGGATAGTGGTCGATCAGAGAACAATGAGACTGTGGGCGCGTGCACGAGGCGACACCATGTTTTTATTTTTTCGTCTTTGAACGAAAACAGGGTTTCCCGGTCGGAATATTAGCGCTTTTTTACGAGAAAAATCGCATAAAAATTGATTTTAAACAGCGGTTGACATGCTTCGAAGTACGGTAATGGAATATTTTGAATTTTTTTGTCACGAAACGCGTCGGGCGCGTCACCTTTTGTCACCCTTCGGATAGTGTCTTGAACACATGAACAAAACAGAGGATATTTGAACATAACTATGGATTATTTTGAACCAAACCAACATTTGTTATTGAAGTAGAAGTCCTGGGAGTGCATTCTGACGAAGAACAGCAAAGGTAATCCAATTTTTATTATAGCAAATCTGAGTTTGGTGAGGGCCAAACTTGGTGAGGTTCAAAATAGCTAGCCAGTGATGGCGAGCTATCTACTCAGAATATTGCAAAATGTGCTTTTGCCGAAAAGCTATTTTAAAATCGGACATAGCGATTGCATAAAGGAGTTCTGTATCTATAATTCTTAAAATAATTGTTGTTTTTTGTGAACGTTTATCGTGAGTAATTTAGTAAATTCACCGGAAGTTTGCGGTGGATATGCTAGTTCTGAACGTCACATGCTAATGTAAAAAGCTGGTTTTTGATATAAATATGAACTTGATTGAACAAAACATGCATGTATTGTATAACATAATCTTCTAGGAGTGTCATCTGATGAAGATCATCAAAGGTTAGTGCTGCATTTAGCTGTGGTTTGGGTTTATGTGACATTATATGCTAGCTTGAAAAATGGGTGTCTGATTATTTCTGGCTGGGTACTCTGCTAACATAATCTAATGTTTTGCTTTCGTTGTAAAGCCTTTTTGAAATCGGACAGTGTGGTTAGATTAACGAGAGTCTTGTCTTTAAAATGCTGTAAAATAGTCATATGTTTGAGAAATTGAAGTAATAGCATTTCTAAGGTATTTGAATAACGCGCCACGGGATTCCACTGGCTGTTGAGTAGGTGGGACGATTTCGTCCCACATACCCTAGAGAGGCTAAATATCAATTTTCATATATTAACTTTATGACAAAAAAATATGCACAAACGTTTGTCTCTACATTAACTAACATATTCCTCTCAATTGTACATGTTTTGCTTGACTCATTATGACGTTATAACTACTTACATTTGGTTCCACCATAATGTCTTGTCAGCCATCTTTGTTGAAGAACGCTACCAGGGACGGGTGGCTCGTGTCAAAATTCGTCATTGGAACCACTCGATATGATTGGTCATATGAAATCCATAGGACCCAAATACATAATGAGTGCTCTAACTCCCCAGTATGGTGGTCTGGAGCAATGAAGCCGTGACACTGGGTACCTCTAAGTCCCGCAGTGCAAGCTCGCAACTTTTAAATGAGGAACTACTGTAGACGATTAAGCAGACCATTAACCAACATTTGCAAGGATCCTTATAGTACAAATGTTTGTCTCTCATTTAGGTCATCACTTGTGGAAATCATTATGCAAAAAGTATTGAATACTTCAACACACTTTGGATAACATTCCATGTTCCAATTCCATGGCTTTATACTGTAAATACCAAGTAGACACTATCTACTTTGAATATCCAAAGGACGTAGAAAACGCAACAGTGCCCACGATGCATTTCCCAGCTGTGAAGTATAAAACCACATAAAGGGGCAGGTTGAGAGACTTACTGAATGTAATTAATTAAAGTACTTTGTAGCTCACGGATCAATCAGAACGCCCACTGAGATATGAAAACTCCATTACTTACTGTACTGATACCACAGCCACTTGGATTATCCAGAGAGTAGAGCCATTGGCTGGCCAATATAGATATAATTACTAGAATGGGAAAAGCACTTCAAACCAAGGCAAGTTGAACAATGACTTGAATGGGGATGGTGATTTAAATAATTTTTATGGGTTTGCCATCCTTGACATCCATAAAAGACATAGATCCTCCACTGCAGTAGCAATAGCACTACCAACATGTTTATAATGGATTCTCAAGCTTTCAACCACATTTGAACAACATTGCTTCCCCACTCAGAATACAATGCTAAGTCTGGACTCCATTTAAGGACGCAGTGAAGCATAATCGGAGAGTGATCCGTTCATCTTGGTCAGATAAAAAGTGACATATTGTAGCGACCTTAACCAAACACCCAGAACATCAGCAAGGGATGCAGATCTCTTGGCGTAACAGACAAGGTGTTGGCTTGTCAATTGTTGGACCCTAAAATGTCCTGCAATATCAATAGCAAGTGTACGTGCATAAGGCCATGCCAAGTCTTACCTTCTGCCTGATCTCTTCCTCCATGGAGACAGGTGATCCCAGCTCCGCCACCTTCTTGATGCCCTCGCTGGCGTAGCCACCATACTCCCAAAGCACATAGTTCTTAGAGTGGGATGCTCCGATGATGGCCGACCAGTGGTTAGCACGCCCTGGTGAGGTTAAGAAACAAAACAACACCAGAATTATCATAATCTCTCACAATCCAGGAGGCAGGCTGGCCAAACATTTGTCCCAGTGAAAGGTTTGCACCTATTCCCATTTCGCAAGGCATAATATATATAGGTAAAAGGTAATGGTATGTGTATAAAAATTGAAAAAGATTAGATTAATGTAAGGTTACGGAATGTTCTGTTTCTTATTCACTTTGAAATGACTGATAATGATTCATATGGAAGTAATGTACATATCAGATCGTGACACTGTAATTATAGTACTATATTACAGATTTTTTTACATCAGAGGCTCAGTACCTTACTCTCAGTAAATCTCTGTAGACATTTACGCTAGATTGCAGTGAAACAAGTAGAACTTAACACGCACCTGCAGGTTACCACTGGAATTTTTTTAAACACTGCTATCGAACGGGAGATTACATGCACCTGCGGGATAAACTAAGCTTGATTGCAATGAAAAACCCACAAGGATAAACCATCAGATCAGTTGATCTCTCGTTACCGTGTCAAGGGATTATGACACCAGACAGCTGGTCTAGATTCTCCACTCCTGCCCCCAATGAAATATTGACCAGTAGCATCGGAAAACCGTAAGGCTGATGAATGTAAAAAAATACTTATTTGAGTATAAGAATAGTAGGCTAGACCATCAACATTAGTTTTCCATTCATACAACATGTCGGTAAACAGTAGACAGCAGATTTGCAGTGGTAAACAAGGAAATATTTTATTTCAGATGTAGAGAATTATTGTCAAATAGATAAATCGCCCTTAGTCTGCTCATAAAGTAGGATTATGTTATTCTGATGATAATACCAACCAGAGGGTGAAATAGTCTGATAACCTTGACATCTACATTAGGGAGCGGTAAATCACTGTTCAATGTTGGTTGCAATTGAGATTAGTTGTGCGGGTGACTTTAGTATGTATTGATGGTTTAACGAGAGATCAGCTGGCAAAAATCTTGTGGCTGTCGATGGTTGCAATTGGTCCGTACAATGTTCAGAGAGACACAATAACGAGCTGTACAAGCCTATAAACAAGTAGGAAAACTTATATCCGGAGGCTGCTTTTCTGATTAACGGCGGTTTTAATCCCGTGTCTTTAAGACACATGATGCCCAACTTCCATCAATGAGTCTCCTTCGCGCCACTAGGGGCGATAAAGCCCTAGACCACTGTTATTCTACCCACAAGCAAGCATAGAAGGCCCTGTCTCATCCGCCATTCGGCAAATGAGATCAAGACTCCGTACACCCGCTTCCTGTTTACAAGCAGAAGCTCAAACACGAAGTACCCGCTGAGAAATGGTCACCAGAATCAGATACTATGCTACAGCGCTGATTGGAATATGTTTCGAGACTCCGCCAATAAAATTAACGAGCTAACCACGTCCGTCACCAGCTTCATTAGGAAATTCATCTGTGACATTGTCCCCACAGTGAAGGTTCGCTGCTTCTCCAATCAAAAGCCCTGGATTAACACCGAGGTTGGCGCTAAACTAGAGGTCAGGGCTACCACACACAGAGGTATCGCTGCCAAGTGGTGCAGCGTTCTAAAGCACTGCATCTCAGTGCTAGAGGCGTCACTATGGACCCTGGTTCGATTCCAGGCTGTATCACAACCGGCCATGATTGGGAGTCCCATAGGGCGCTGCACAATTGACACAGGTTAGGGTTTGGCCGGGGTAGGCTGTCATTGTAAATAAGAATTTGTTCTTAACTGACTTACCTAGTTAAATTAAAATAAATAAACATCGCAGACAACCCTGAGGCTACGGCTGAGGACTGTAACAAATATGAGAAATCCCGCTATGACCTCCAAAGAGTAATCAAACAAGCAAAAGGACAATATAGGAATATGGTGGAATAATATAACACAGGCTCCGACGCCCGCCGCATGTGGCAGGGGCTATAGTCAATTACGGATTACAAAGGAAGATCCAACTGTGATCTGCCAAACAATGCCTCTCTACCAGACAAACTCCATGCATTTTATGCATGCTTCGCCAATAACAACATTGTGCCGGGTGTGAGTGCCGCCACCATTGCTCTCCGAGGCTGAAGTGAGAAGGGTCTTTAATCAGCTCAACACCCGCAAGGCCGCGGAGCCTGACGGTATTCCATGGCATGTTCTAAGAGCATGCGAAGAACAGCTGGAAGGAATATTCATGGTAATTTTCAACCTCTCCTTGTCCCAGTCTGTAATCCACATGTTTTAAAATGACTACCATCATCCCTGCTCCTAAGAACTCTAAGACTTCATGCCACAATGACTACCGCCCTGTCGCACTTACATCTGTAATCATGAGGTGCTTTGAGAGCCCGGTTATGGCACACATCAACTCCATCATCCCAGACACCCTAGACCCACTCCAATTTGCATACTGTCCCAACAGACCCATAGACAACGCAATCTCTATTGCTCTCCACACTGCCCTCACCCACCTAGATAAGAGGAATAACTATGTGCGAATGCTGTTCATTGACTACAGCTCAGCGTTCAACACTATTGTCCCTTCCAAGTTCATCACCAAACTTAGGACCCAGGGACTGAACACCTCCCTCTGCAAGTGGATCCTGGACTTCCTGACGGGCTGACCCGAGGTGGTGAAGGTATGCAAACATCACATCCGGGGGAGGATTGAGAGTGATTTGGTGTCCAAATCACTAAGGACTTAAAATGGTCCACATACACCTCAGGAGGTTGAAAATGTTTGGCATGTGCCCTCAAATCCTACAAAAGTTATACAGCTGTACCATTGAGACCATCTTGACTGACTACATCACTGCTTGGTATGGCAATAGCACCGTCCTTGAGCGCATGGCCGAACAGAGCGTGGTGCGGACAGCCCAGTACATCATTGGGGCCGAGCTCCCTGCCATCCAGGACCTCGGTGTGAAAGGAAGGCCTGAAAAATTGTTAAAGACTCCTACCAGTCAAGCCATAAACTGTTCTTTCTGCTTCCGCACGGCAAGCGGTACCAGTGCATCAAGTCTGACACCAACAGGCTCCTGAACAGCATCTATCCCCAAGCCATAAGACTGCTAAATAGCTAACTAAATTGCTACACGGACTCTCTGAGTTTACCCTTATTTTTGCACTGTCTCTATGCACACTCACACACACTGACACTCCAACACACACACACAAACACTCACTTTATAATTTGCTCACACACATAATATGCACAAACATTTATACTGACTCATCACACACGCACACCCACTCACATACAATCATCATATACACCGCTACTACTCTGTTTATCATATTGTAATGAACACGATGGGTGACAGAGAGCTGGTTTCAAGCTCAGGGTGAAGCAGGTGTTTAATTGTAAAGGACCACAGGAAGAGGCAGGTAGCTGAGTCCAGGGGCAGGCAGAAGGTCATACACAGGGGGTCCAAAAGGCAACAGTACAGGCAGGGAAAAGGCTAGTAACATCATCCGGGAGAACAAGCAATAGGTTGATAACAGGAAATCCGATAGGCTAAAGTACAGGCAGGGAATAGGCAAAAGGTGTCATTAGTGAGGCAGGCAAAAACTATCATACACGAGAGGATTACATTATGGGAAACCCAGCGCTCCCAATAGAAGTGTGTCACAAATCAAACAATACCTCACAATGATGGGGTACAAAGAACTGAACTAAATAGTGTGTGATAATGACATACAGGTGTGTGAACAGGTGATCAGAATTCAGGTGATTGGGATCTGGAGAGTGAGCTGCATTCAGGGGCTCTATGTGTTTGAGAGTGAGCTGGAAAGTGGGCTGGAAAGTGAGCTGCGTTCAGGGGATCTACGTGTTTGAGAGTGTGAGTTGGAAGCAGACGTTACACATATATCATGATACTCAGTCACCTTACCCCTATACATATCTGCCTCTATCACTCCAGTATCTCTGCACATTGTAAATATGGTACTGACCCTGTATATAGTATGTTTACCCCTATACATATCTACCTCTATCACTCCAGTATCCCTGTACATTGTTAATATGGTACTGACCCTGTATATAGTCACCTTACCCCTATACATATCTACTTCTATCACTCCAGTATCTCTGCACATTGTACATATGGTACTGACCCTGTATATAGTCACCTTACCCCTATACATATCTACCTCTATCACTCCAGTATCCCTGCACATTGTACATATGGTACTGACCCTGTATATAGTCACCTTACCCCTATACATATCTACCTCAATCACTCCAGTATCCCTGCACATTGTAAAGATGGTACTGGAACTGACTGAACCTGTATATAGTCACCTTACCCCTATACATATCTACCTCTATCACTCCAGTATCCCTGCACATTGTAAAGATGGTACTGGAACTGACTGAACCTGTATATAGTCACCTTACCCCTATACATATCTACCTCTATCACTCCAGTATCCCTGCACATTGTAAAGATGGTACTGGAACTGACTGAACCTGTATGTAGTATGCTTACTTACTTTCTTGTGATCTTCTTATTTCTTATTTTTATTTCTTGTGTGTCTTTTTCTACCTTATGTTATTTTTAGTATTACATTGTTATTGATTACTACGTTGTTGAGTTTAGAGCTAGCAAGAAAGGCCTTTCACTGTACTTGTTCACGTGACATTAAAAACTTGAAATAGCATACTGAGTTTCCAACTAAAAACTCAAACTTCGGTCTGCTGATGCAATATATTGTCCTCTCTTCACCTCCCAAGGTGAAAGACCTCCGAGTGGATAATTATCTTCTTTATTGCTACAAAATAAACTCATATCCCACTTCCTCTCCTCCTCATCCCTCCCTCCTCTCCTCGTCAAGAGCAACTCGCACATATTATCTGAAAGTCTTTGTTCAGCAAAGGGAGGCTCTCTATCTGACCACTCAAATCCTTACACACACACACACACACACACACACACACACACACACACACACACACACACACACACACACACACACACACACACACACACACACACACACACACACACACACACACACACACAAATAGGGGAAGTGGTCACCACAAACTCACTAAGGTTATTCCCTCTATATCCATCAGAACTGTATCCAATCTCGATCATATACTCTGATGTTCCACAGCCTATTTTCATATTCTCTAAAAAAACTCCTTTCATCTCTTTCTCTGTCTCTCAGTCTAATAACAGTCTTTCTGAATTTCTGGTCTAGTCTGTGTTTTGTCCTAACAGCAACTTGATTGCTCATATTGCTCATATTTCAGCTTTGTGTGAGTCTGGTAGAAATGCTTTTGAGAACCCATATCCACAGAAGACATGAAATGACACTTGAGCTGTGAATCCCTGGATGTAACCTCAGATCCATCCAAACCACAGGGCAATTCTCTGGTACACTTAGCCACCTGAGTACCAGTCATGGTTATCTTGACTGGGTTCTCTCTACCTGTCTCTCTCCTGAGTGTCTGAATGGGTTCAAGTAACCAGGAAACCTGCTGGCTATCTCCGCTCTCCAAAGATAATGGTTGAATAGCTTCTCAGTGGTGTATTACTTATTATAAACTGGGTGGTTCGAGCCCTGAATGCTGATTGGCTGACAGCCATGCTATATCATACCGTATACCATGAGTATGAAAAAACAATTATTTTTACTGCTCAAATTACGTTGGTAACCAGTTTATAATAGCAATAAGGCACCTCAGGGGTTTGTGATATATGGCCAATATACTACGGCTAAGAGCTGTGTCCAGGCACTGCACGTTGTGTCGTGCTAAAACCTCTTTTAGCAATGGTTCTATCTGTGTTTGATTGACAGTAGTCATATAAAAAACACAGGCACATTAACAAATAATTACCAGATACTAATGATGCTTGGGGAGGAAGTTGTAGATGGTGATCTGCTGTATGTATGACAACCAGGGATGGTTACCTTGGCTATGACTTTGTGGTGGTGAGGAGAACTCAATTATAAAAACCACAAAACCAATTATGGGTTTCCTAAGACACAGAGTGGAAACGCATGCATAAAAAGCACACACACACATACACACACAATGTAACACAGACAGACATCCACACAAACAAAAAGACATACAAACAGAAAGATACACACACACACACATTCTCAAACACATACACTCCTGTCTCTCCTAAGCCATTAAATGAGGGTGTCACTCAATCTGCAGGTTTATCTTACTGTGGGACTCCATGCTAATCATTATATTGATCTGGGCTGTGAGAGAGAGAGAGAGAGAGAGAGAGAGAGAGAGGAGTGTCTTAGAAGGAGGGAAGAGCCCAGTAATCCCCATCTCCATTCACACCCTGTCTGCCTGCCGGGGAGTCAGGCTCAAGGTTATACAGTGCAGCACCACAGACCGAGGCCCAGGGCCAAGCTGGGGGAGGAATGAGACAGGGGCACAGCACCCTGGGAAGAGGGTATCCTGGGGTGACCATGGAGGTTGTAGTATCCTCGGTAGACTGTGATGCTAGGTACTTGAACAGTATTGCAATGTTATGAGTAAAGGGGTATTTTTGACGCAATGGAGGCACCAACTAGTGTAGCCCTGGGGTGAAATGGGGCACTAATTAAAGTCGTCTTTCAGGGATTAAATGGGGTACGTGCCTGGGTAATTTGGAAGTTATGGGGTACTTACGAGGGTAGTCTTTGGGGTGCACCTTCTCTGACCAGTTGCCATAGAAGGTGACTCTGTACTTGGCTGTTCCACAGGCACAGCAATCCAGCAGAGGCTTCTCTGTGGTCTCCCCATACAACGACTCTGAGAAGGGAGAGAAGAGAGAGTGAGTGAGAGAGAGATTGATAGAGGTTAATGGAGGAGAGGATGGTGGGAGGGAGGGAGGGAGGGAGAGTATGGGTGAGGGAAGGAGAGATGGAGGTGTAAAGCTGTTCTTTTGATCAGTCTCCGTAAATTCTCTATCCAATGTCACGCACAGCTTGGGAGATACAGCACAAGCGTAAAGATCCTGACCCAGTAAGGGAAGAGAGAGTAAGACAGGAGATACTGAGATATAGTAAGGGAGAGAGAGGAGTGGAAGACATGTAGCGCCTACTGCGTCTCAGTAATGGAGGACATACCTTTCTCACACATCCTCTTGGTGAGAGAGCCTTCATCCTGGAAGTAGATGATCCTCTTCTGGACAATGCTGGCCCTGCAGAGAAAATCAAATCAAATCACATTTTATTGTCACATACACATGGTTAGCAGATGTTTATGCGAGTGTAGCGAAATGCTTGTGATTCTAGTTCCAACCATGCAGTAATATCTAACAAGTAATCTAACAATTTCACAACAACAACCTTATACACACAAGTGTAAAGGAATGAATAAGGAATGAATATGTACATAAAAATATATATGGATGAGCGATAGCCGAACGGCATAGGCAAGATGCAGTAGATGGTATAGAGTACAGTATATACATATGAGATGAGTAGTGTAGGGTATGTAAGCATTATATAAAGTGGCATAGTTTAAAGTGACTAGTGATACATTTATTACATCAATTTTTCCATTATTAAAGTGGCTAGAGTTGAGTCAGTATGTTGGCAGCAGCCACTGTTAGTGGCTGCTGCCAATGTTAGTGATGGCTGTTTAACAGCCTGATGGCCTTGAGATAGAAGCTGTTTTTCAGTCTCTCGGTCCTCGCTTTGATGCACCTGTACTGACCTCGCCTTCTGGATGATAGCGGGGTGAACAGGCAGTGGCTCGGTTGTTGTTGTCATTGATGATCTTTTTGGCCTTCCTGTGACATCGGGTGGGTGTAGGTGTCCTGGAGAGCAGGTAGTTTGCCCCCGGTGATGCGTTGTGCAGACCTCACTAACCTCTGGAGAGCCTTACGGTTGTGGGCGGAGCAGTTGCCGTACTAGGCGGTGATATAGCCCGACAGAATGCTCTCGATTGTGCATCTGTAAAAGTTTGTGAGTGATTTTGGTGACAAGCTGAATTTCTTCAGCCTCCTGAGGTTGAAGAGGCGCTGTTGCACGTTCTTCACTACGCTGTCTGTGTGGATGGACCATTTCAGTTTGTCCATGATGTGCATGCCGAGGAACTTAAAACTTTCCACCTTCTCCACTACTGTCCCTTTGATGTGGATAGCGGGGTGCTCCCTCTGCTGTTTCCTGAAGTCTACGATCATCTCCTTTGTTTTGTTGATGTTGAGTGTGAGGTTATTTTCCTGACACCACATTCCTAGGGCCCTCACCTCCTCCCTGTAGGCCGTCTCGTCGTTGTTCGTAATCAAGCCTACCACTGTAGTGTCATCTGCAAACTTGATGATTGAGTTGGAGGCGTGCATGGACACACAGTCATGGGTGAACAGGGAGTACAGGAGAGGGCTGAGAACGCACCCTTGTGGGGCCCCAGTGTTGAGGATCAGCGGGGTGGAGATGTTGTTTCCTACCCTCACCACCTGGGGGCGGCCCGTCAGGAAGTCCAGGACCCAGTTGCACAGGGCGGGGTAGAGACACAGGGTCTCGAGCTTAATGACGAGTTTGGAGGGTACTATGGAGTTAAATGCTGAGCTGTAGTCGATGAACAGCATTCTTACATAGGTATTGATCTTGTCCAGATGGGTTAGGGTATTGTGTAGTGTGATTGCAATTGCGATTGCGTCGTCTGTGGACCTATTGGGGCGGTAAACAAATTGGAGTGGGTCTAGGGTGTCAGGTAAGGTGGAGGTGATATGATCCTTGGCTAGTCTCTCAAAGCACTTTATGATGACGGAGTTGAGTGCTACGGGGCGATAGTCATTTAGCTCAGTTACCTTAGCTTTCTTGGGAACTGGAACAATGGTGGCCCTCTTGAAGCATGTGGGAACAGCAGACTGGGATAAGGATAGATTGAATATGTCCGTAAACACACCAGGCAGCTGGTCTGCGCATGCTCTGAGGACGAGGCTAGGGATGCCGTCTGGGCCGGCAGCCTTGCGAGGGTTAACACGTGTATATGCTTTACTCACATTGCCTGCGGTGAAGGAGAACCCGCAGGTTTTGGTAGTGGGCCGTGTCGTTGGCAATGTATGTCAAAGCGAGCAAAGAAGTTGTTTAGTTTGTCTGGGAGCAGGACATCGTGGTCCGCGACGGGGCTGGTTTTCTTTTTGTAGTCCGTAATTGACTGTAGACCCTGCCACATACCTCTCGTGTCTGAGCCATTGAATTGCGACTCTACTTTGTCTCTATACTGACGCTTAGCTTGTTTGATTGCCTTGCGGAGGGAATAGCTACATTGTTTGTATTCGGTCATGTTTCCGGTTGCCTTGCCCTGATTAAAAGCAGTGGTTCGCGTTTTCAGTTCTTCACGAATGCTGCCATCAATCCACGGTTTCTGGTTGGGGAAGGTTTTAATAGTTGCTGTGGGTACAACATCACCGATGCACTTGCTAATAAACTCGCTCACCGAATCAGTGTATTCATCAATGTTATTGTCCGACGCTATGCGGAACATATCCCAGTCCACGAGATCGAAGCAAACTTGAAGGGTGGAATCAGATTGGTCGGACCAGCGTTGAACAGACCTGAGCACAGGCATTTCCTGTTTTATTTTTTGTCTATAGGCTGGGAGCAACAAAATGGAGTCATGGTCAAATTTTCCGAAAGGAGGGCGGGGCAGGGCTTTGTATGCGTCGCGGAAGTTAGAGTAACAATGGTCCAGGATGTAATCAAACTTAAGATTTCCTGGGGTAACAATGTAAGAGATAGTTCATAAAAAAACGAAATACTGCATAGTTTCCTGAGAATGCGAAGCGGCCATCTCTGTCGGCGCCGGATGTCTCATTATGAAAGAAGGAGGAGGGGAGGAGGTGAGAGGGGAAGAGGAAGTTTCAGGTTATGAGAAAGTAAATGAAAGGTTAGAAAGAGAAAGGAGATGAAAAGTGAAAAGATCAGGGTAAAGTGGAGATGAGGGTTGAAAGAGATAGGGAATGGACAGAGGAGAAAAGACAAGAAAGGATGAGAGGAGTACAAGGCAGGAGATCAGGTGGAATAAGGGAGGAAAGAAGCAGGAGATGAGAAAGAAGAGAAGAGTTAACCTGTTGGGGCTAGGGGGCAGTATTTGCACGGCCGGATAAAAAACGTACCCGATTTAATCTGGTTACTACTCCTGCCCAGTAACTAGAATATGCATATAATTATTGGCTTTGTATAGAAAACACCCTAAAGTTTCTAAAACTGTTTGAATAGTGTCTGTGAGTATAACAGAACTCATTTGGCAGGCCAAAACCTGAGAAGATTCCTTACAGGAAGTGGCCTGTCTGACCATTTCTTGCCCTCCTTGATCATCTCTAACAAAAACAGGGGATCTCTGGCATGACGTGACACTTCCTACGGCTCCCATAGGCTCTCAGAACCCGGGAAAAAGCTGAATGACGTAATTCCATTCCCAGGCTGAAACACACTAGCGCGTTTGGCAAGTGCTCTATCAGAGGGCCATCAGACTGAGGCTCGTGCATGAGGGGATAGCATGCTTTTACTTTCACTCTCTTTGTAATAAAAATCGATTTCCCGGTCGGAATATTATTGCTTTTTTACGAGAAAAATGGCATAAAAATTCATTTTAAACAGCGGTTGACATGCTTCGAAGTACGGTAATGGAATATTTAGAATTTTTTTGTCGCGAAATGTGTCGTGCTCGTAACCCTTATTTACCCTTTCGGATAGTGTCTTGAACGCACGAACAAAACGCCGCTATTTGGATATAACAATGGATTATTTGGGACCAAACCAACGTTTGTTATTGAAGTAGAAGTCCTGGGAGTGCATTCTGACGAAGACAGCAAAGGTAATAACATTTTTCTTATAGTAAATCTGACTTTGGTGAGTGCTAAACTTGCTGGGTGTCTAAATAGCTAGCCCTGTGATGCCGGGCTATCTACTTAGAATATTGCAAAATGTGCTTTCACCGAAAATTTTTAAATCGGACATATCGAGTGCATAGAGGAGTTCTGTATCTATAATTCTTGAAATAATTGTTCTGTTTTTTGTGAACGTTTATCGTGAGTAATGTGACGACCCTCCCACTCTGTCTGCCGTATTCTCTCTTGTTCTTGTTTCTTTATTAGGAGGCCGGTGGGCGGAGTTGGAAGGGTCGTCAGATGAATGGGAAACACCTGGGCTCAGGTGTTTCCCAGGATAAATGGACCTCTTCCCCATTCATTGAGGAGACTCTCTCCACGCAGACACCTTATTGATATTGGTTGGGGAGTTTTGTGGTTTTCTTGGTTATTTGCTTTGGCACCTTTCAACACTCTGCATTATTACATTCAAGTATACAACACACTCACTTACACTACTGATTACTGATTACACATGCCATTGTTACCTTCTTAGTTGTTTTATTTAATAAATATATATTTTTGTTACCCTTTGTCTCCACGTTGTCTCCCTTTTGTTACGAACTTTGAGCCGGTTCGTAACAAGTGGGAGCTCGTCCGGGATCTTGAACTTGTGTTTGGGAGAAAACGTGGAGGTATGTTAACTTGAGGTGCTTTGTTTGTTAGTTTGAGTTTGGTGCTCAGTACTGGTTGCCTTTGGTTGTTTTGTTTGTGTGCTGCGTTGGAGAGAGTACATTGGTTAGTTTCCAGGACTCTGCCCAGCCTGGAAACACTTGTTCTACTCGCTGTGGGAACATTGGTCTGAGGTGAGTACAATCAGCTGTGTACCTCGGTGGGAGATTGGGTTAGGGTAGTGAAACTTACTACCGGAGCTATAGCCTTTTTCCCCTGATAGGCTTAGCGACGTGTTTCATTTTGGAATATGTTGGGCATTGTTAATGTTTGTTATTTTTGTGTGGTGTCTGTGGACTGAGCAGTTGTCTCGGGAGCACATCCGTGGCTTGGTGGAATCTACCAGCGTGCTGGGGGGTTACTTCCTCGCCAGCGGGCTACAGTGCATAATTACCCACCGCAAATCTGCATGAAGACTAGGGTTGAGTTATTGTAGGTTTTGGGGAAGCTCCATATCTCATCTTTTTTCTGTGGTACCAGTGTGATTGTTTTTTCTCTTGTTGTGGTCTGATGTGCTCAGAGGGGTTGAGTGAGATTTTTTTTTTCTTTCTCTCTCTCCCTTTCCTCTCTCTCTGACTATGGCGTCTAATGTAGACGAGTTCATTCGCTTTCCATCAGAGGAACTGTTAGACTTATGTACTAAAGAACAGCTGTTGAAGGTTGCTGAACACTACAAAATTGAAATTAGTGATAAACGTCTAAAAAATTCCATTAGGTTAATATTGAAGGCCAATCTGATGGAGAGTGGTATTCTTGACGTTACCACTGGGGCAGCCTCTGCTGAGGACTCGCCGTCTCCCCGATATGTCACAATTACCGCTCCATCGGTTAGTCCTAGTAATCTTCTTTTTGAACAGCAGAAAGAGCTGCTTCTGTTACAGCAAGAGCACGATCGTGAGAAGCTAGAATACGATCGTATAAAATATGAAAAGGAATTGGAATTTAAACAGGATAAGGAGCGTGCAGATCAGTTAAAATATGATAAGGAATTGGCTGTTGATCAGTTAAAATTGGAATTTAAACAGGATATCGAGCGTGCTAAAATCAAGCTGCAACAAGAGCGACTAGAGTTGGTTAGGGAAGGAAAGCTCTCAGGAGAGAGTTTGCTCTGGGAAGGTGACCCAGAATTACTTAGGAATCGTTCCTCTTTTGGTCGTGCCCCGGACACATTTGACATTGTTGGGAATTTACGGTTGTTGCCTCAGTTTAATGAAAGGGATCCTGAGACATTCTTTTTGTTGTTTGAGCGAGTTGCTAACGCTAGGAGTTGGCCTGATTCTGATCGCGCTTTGATGTTGCAATGTGTGCTGACTGGTAAAGCGCAGGAAGCATATTCAGCTCTTAGTGTAGCCGACAGTGTCATTTATGATAAGGTTAAAACGGCGGTGTTACAGATTTACGAATTAGTTCCTGAGGCTTACCGCCAACGATTTAGAACTTTAAAAAGGGATGATAAACAAACTCATGTTGAGTTTGTGCGACAATTATCTTCACAGTTTAATCGCTGGTGTTCCGCCTCTGCAGTTATGACTTTCCAAGGGCTGTGTGATCTGATTATGCTAGAGCAATTTAAGGACACAATCCCTGATTATATAGCCACGTACATTAACGAACGGAAAGTTAAAACTGTCGCTGAAGCTGCGGTTTTGGCAGACGAATATGTTTTGACTCACAAAAGTGTTTTTGTAGAACCCCGTACTTGGAGTGAGTGGGGGCGTTCGGAGAGATTTGAGCCACGCTCAAAAAGATACTCTGGTTCACGGGCAGAGTTTTATTCAACTAGGGTTGAGCCTGACTCCCGTGGTAAAACTGACTTTGGTCAAGAGTGTCACTACTGTCACGGCTCAGGTCATTGGAAAAATGAATGTCCGGTTCTCAGGTCTAGGGGTAAATTCAGTACGTGTGATAACGTTAAATCTAAGCCTACGGCGTTAGCTGCGTCTGTTCCACATCAGTTTACTACTGAAACATTGTCTCAGGCCCAGGGCCATGTGAAAGTTCATATTGACCCAGGCTATTTACCTTTCGTTACGGAGGGTTTTGTGTCCATGTTAGGAAGTAAGAACCTAGTGCCAGTAAAGATCCTACGAGACACAGGTGCCTCGGAATCGTTTGTGTTGGAATCTGTGTTACCCTTCTCTGCTGAGTCTGATTCTGGGAATAGTGTTCTAATTAGGGGAATAGGTTTGAACAATCTGTCAGTTCCATTGCATAGACTAATGTTGGATTGTCGACTGGTGAAAGGTGAGGTTGTTGTGGGGGTGCGTCCTTCATTGCCTATTGAGGGTATTGACGTTATCCTTGGGAATAACTTGGCTGGTGAGCGTGTGTGGCCTGTTGTGTCTCCAGCTCTAGTGGTTTCCACTACACCGGTAATTGTAGGGATTCCTGATGAGAGTGCGCAGAGTTTCCCAGAGGTGTTCTCTGCGTGTGCAGTGACGCGTTCTATGATCCATGGCGATCTAGTTACTGCGTCGGTAAATGAGAATACCACAAAGACGTCTATCACTGTTTTCCCCGTTATTCCGTTAACTGTACCCCGCTCCGATCTAATCGATGCGCAACGGACTGACCCCACATTAGAGAAGTTGCGTGACCAAATTGTGCCTGTGGAACAGTTGGGAGATGTTGCACATGGATATTTTCTCCAAGAGGATGTCCTGATGAGAAAGTGGATGTCTCATGGTAGTTGTTTTCTGGGGGAGGCGATTAGTCAGGTTGTTGTACCAGTTAAGCTTCGTGAGTTGGTTTTGACCACTTCTCACAATGATGTTGCTGGACATATGGGTGTGAGGAAAACCTACAATCGTATATTAAGACATTTCTTTTGGCCTGGATTGAAGAGAGATGTTTCTGAGTTTATCAAAACTTGTCACACCTGTCAATTAACTGGTAAACCTAATCAAGCTATTAAGCCGGTACCACTGTTTCCTATTCAGGTACTCAGCCAACCTTTTGAGTACCTGATTATTGATTGTGTTGGTCCTCTGCCTCGTTCTAAAAAAGGTAGTAATTACTTGTTGACTGTGATGTGTCAGACCACTAGGTTTCCGGCTGCTTATCCTCTCCGGTCTATCACGACTAAGTCTGTGTTAAAAGCTTTGACTCAGTTTTTCTCATTTTTTGGAATCCCTAAGGTCATTCAGAGTGATCAGGGATCAAATTTCACCTCTACTCTCTTTGGTCAGGTTTTACAACAGCTCCATATTAAACACAATTTGTCTAGCGCCTATCATGCGCAAAGTCAGGGAGCACTGGAACGTTTCCATCAAACACTTAAGTCTTTGTTGAGAGCTTATTGTACTGAGATGGATAAGGATTGGGAGGAGGGGTTGCCTTGGTTACTGTTAGCCGCTAGGGAGGTTTCACAGGAGAGCACAGGTTTCAGTCCAAATGACCTTGTGTTTGGACATAGGGTGCGTGGACTTTTATCTGTTCTCCAGGATGATTGGAAGTCTCCCGAGCCTCCTCAGTCCTTGTTATCGTATGTGTGTGTGATTTCCGGCGACGCTTGTATGCCGCTGGTGAAATGGCGAAAGAAAAGCTATCATCTTCACAGGAAAGGATGAAGGGCATATTTGATCGTCGAACTGAGCCTCGTCACTTTAGTCCAGGTGACCAGGTTCTTGCTCTGCTGCCAATTATTGGTTCTCCTTTTCAAGCCAAGTTTCAAGGTCCATATACAGTGGTGCGCCAGTACACTGAGCAGAATTATCTAGTTGCCACTCCAGAACGGAGAAAAGCACACCAACTGTGCCATGTAAATTTGTTAAAACCCTATTATGCACGTTCAACGGAGACTGAACAGTGGGAGTCTAAAGAGGACGGTAAACCTGTTCGTTTGGCTGATAACGTTGCTTCCCTTGGTTCTGTTAATGCTAGGTCTGTGCATGAGGAAAAAAATGTTCCTAGTCCCGATGATTGCATACTGCAGGGTAGATTAAAAAATTCTGAGACACTGGATATTTTGGATGGCCCTTTCACTCAGCTACCTGTTGATGGGCGGAAAGAGCTGGTTGTTCTGATTCGGAAAATTCCAGGTTTGTTTTCTGTGACACATACACGTACAAACTTGATAGAGCATGATATTGACACTGGAAATGCTGACCCCATTCGTCAGCGGTGCTATAGAGTCTCTGTAGAGAAACTGCGTTGTCTGGATGCTGAGGTCAGGTACATGCTGGAGAGTAAGATAGCAGAGCCTTCTTTCTCTAGTTGGGCTTCTCCCTGTATCTTGGTCAGTAAAACGGATGGAACGGACCACCGTAATGTAAACGGAGTTACTAAGCCGGATTAATTTCCTCTTCCTTAGATGGAGGATGGCGTTGATCAAGTCGGCGCAGCTAAGTTGTGAGCAAATTTGAACGGTTATTGTGCCATTGGCAGGGGCCACTGACGAGTAGGGCATATGACATTTTTGACTTTATTACATCCTCTAGTCTGTACTCGTATTCATTATGAGTTTAGGACTATGAATCGTTGGGAAATGTTGTTTGCGTTGGTAGCTAATGTGGTCTCTTGTGTGCCCTGTTCCTGAGTGTTATGTGAGTGATCATTGTTGGGGGGTTGTCATGTTCTAACTTTCCTGTCTGTTTCCTCCTGGTCTTGTGTTCTCCTTTCCTCTTAAATGTTGCTTCCCTTATATATAAAGGTTGCTGAGGACTGGGGAGAAGGAGGTTGGTTGGGGCAAGTGGAAGGTGAACATGTAACCTTTTGTAAAATTGGGACGCAGAGGCCTGTGTCGCTTTGGGACGCAGAAGCCTGTGTCGATTTGGGACGCAGAGGCTGGTACGTTGTTCCGGGGCCCTTGTTGGTCCCCGGTTTTATGGGGGGGGGTGTGACGACCCTCCCACTCTGTCTGCCGTATTCTCTCTTGTTCTTGTTTCTTTATTAGGAGGCCGGTGGGCGGAGTTGGAAGGGTCGTCAGATGAATGGGAAACACCTGGGCTCAGGTGTTTCCCAGGATAAATGGACCTCTTCCCCATTCATTGAGGAGACTCTCTCCACGCAGACACCTTATTGATATTGGTTGGGGAGTTTTGTGGTTTTCTTGGTTATTTGCTTTGGCACCTTTCAACACTCTGCATTATTACATTCAAGTATACAACACACTCACTTACACTACTGATTACTGATTACACATGCCATTGTTACCTTCTTAGTTGTTTTATTTAATAAATATATATTTTTGTTACCCTTTGTCTCCACGTTGTCTCCCTTTTGTTACGAACTTTGAGCCGGTTCGTAACAGTAATTTAGTAAATTCACCGGAAGTGTCCGGTGGGAATGCTAGTCACATGCTAGTCACCTGCTAATGTAAAAAGCTGGTTTTTGATATAAATATGAACTTGATTGAACAGACATGCATGTATTGTATAACATAATGTCCTAAGATTGTCATCTGATGAAGATCATCAAAGGTTAGTGCTGCATTTAGCTGTGGTTTGGGTTTATGTGACATTATATGCTAGCTTGAAAAATGGGTGTCTGATAATTTATGGCTGGGTACTCTGCTGACATAATCTAATGTTTTGCTTTCGTTGTAAAGCCTTTTTGAAATTGGACAGTGTGGTTAGATTAACGAGAGTCTTGTCTTAAATGCTGTAAAATAGTCATATGTTTGAGAAATTGAAGTAATAGCATTTCTAAGGTATTTGAATAACGCGCCACGGGATTCAACTGGCTGTTGAGTAGCCTAGCCCAGAGGTTAAATACTCATACAGTACTTTTAGCACAGGGAGTAACCGGGGGACATTTGGAGTAATGTTGAACTCAGGATGAGTGTTGAGTGTCTGAATGAATTAAACCTGGGAGGAAGTGTTATTGTGCTTCCAGACAGGTCTCCCAGCAGGTCTGAGGTCAGCTACTAGAGCAGGTTCTGTGTTATTCATCAACATTTGAATGTCATTGCGGACAGGTCTGAGATCAGCTACTAGAGCAGGTCCTGTGTTATTCATCAACATGTTCCTGTGCTTCCAGACAGCTCTGAGATCAGCTAATAAAGCACACAGGGGTGCTGAATCACAGGCACTCTCATACCGGAGGGATTTGCTAGCTCTTACAGAAAGTATTTATTAACATAAAGACTTGTATTTAGCAGGAGAGAGATGTTGTTGGAAAAGAGATTAAAAACCTAGAGAGAAAGAGAAAAAGGAGAGAAAAAAGTCAGAAAGTAAGCTTCCCTTTTGATAAACGATCAAGAGTGAGCGACCACACACACACACACACACACTCAGGCAAGAGGAACTACAGTGTGTCAGAGATAAGACAGAGTGACAGGCCAAAAGTTAAGTTTCCCAGAGCTAAAGTCCTGCTCCTGGTCCTGGCAGAGAGACTGTTCTGATAGAGCTGTCTGGGGACAAAGCCACTGAGTGCTGGGTGGACACAGGGCTTAGTGGGACCTCGACATGCAAATCAGACACAAACAAACCCATTCAAGGACCAGAAGGGGTCCGGGTGTGGGCCAGAAATGATCGCAACCAAATTACTTTCAGGGCCCAAAAGCTGTCACAAACAAACTCCATTTAGGTGCTGTGCATTACATCAGACTTGGCCTCCCACAACAGGCTGCAGGTTTCCATGGTGATAGTGGGCAGAGGGTAGCAGCAGGGTGTTGGTTCTAGGCTCTGGATTATCTGGGTTCTGGGTCTGGTCCAGGTGGTTCCTGTCCAGCTGGACTGTTTATGGAGCAGGAGTCTGAGCTGGGCCGAGCCCACTGCTGTCACTGTGCTCTCCCACAGTCACAAAAATAAAGATAGAACGAGAGAAAGATTGAGGGAGAAGAGCGAGAGGAGACGTAGATGTAGAAGAGGAAAGGTAAAAAGACAGAGAGATGTACTATATGCTCATCTCAGGAAGCCGTGGTAGTGAGGAGGAAAAACGACACAAAGAAAGCGAGATACAAGACAAGGACAAAGAAGACAAATCATTTCACCTTATCCTTGAAGGACACACTTCAGATGAGCTGCTTTGGAACAATACATTATCTCTCAATTCTGATGGGATTCCAACCTATTCCCCAAGCAAACCTCCTACCGCTAGGGCCTTGCGAGTGGCGCAGCGGTCTAAGACACTGCATTGCAGTGCTAGAGGCGTCACTACAGACCCGCGTTCAATCCCGGGCTGTTTTGCAGCCGGCAGCGACTGGGAGACCCATGAGGTGGCGCACAATTGGCCCAGCGTCGTCCAGGTTTGTCCTTGTCACTAGTGCTCTAGTGACTCCTTGTGGCGGGCTGGGAACATGCACGCTGACTTCGGTCGCCAGTTGTACAGTGTTTCCTCCGACATATTGCTGCGGCTGGCTTCCGAGTTGAGCAAGCAGTGTGTCAAGAAGCAGTGCGGCTTGGTCACAGCTGTGTTTCGGAGGATGCATGGCTCTCAACCTTTGCCTCTCCCGAGTCCGTACAGGAGTTGCAGCGATGGGACAAGACAGTAACTACCAATTTGATATCATGAAAAAGGGGTAAAATGTACATTTTTGGATTTTATTATAAATATACCTCCTACCACTCTGCTGTCTGTTTATCCTGCCTGTCTCCAGAGCAGGCTATCAGGGGATTATGTTTGATGATCTAAGGGCTGGACCAGTGGCAGAGGAGGCTGTGTCAGGTAGGCCGGCCAGAGAAGGGACTGTATCTCTACAGTGACGGAGTGACAGCTATATGCCCCTATTAACATAACACAAATCTTTCTTCATCTGTATTTTTCTCACCCTCTCTCTTGCTTTTGTTTTTTGTTGTTGCAATTTTTACTCTCCAAGGCACACAGCGAGACAGAGACAGACAGACAGAGAGGAAAGAGAAGAGAGAGAGAGAGGGAAATAAGAAGAGAAGAAAATAAAGCATACACACAACAGATCCCATCCGAAAACAAGGAATGGGTTTGGAAGGGGATAGTAGTAGGACATGAAGAAACCTGTCTGAGGGGTGTACCTAGAAGTACAGAGGTACCCCAGGCGCTCCTAAACACACCGCCAGCATATCTCTAAGTGTTCACACCTTAATTCAATCTCACTCCAATTTTAGATATCTCTCCCTGAGCGAGCCGCTCACAAACTGCCTCACTAGCTGCCCACTTTCTGGGGCCGGCCAGGCAATCAGGCACAGTAATGCTTATTTAACATCCAATTTAAATTCTATCAATGAGATGCTATTAAAGCCAGACTCACTTTCCTGGCTCCACACCGCCGATGGTTATCGCATCAAAAGAGCTCCGGTATGTGGGGTGGGTAGGAGTGTGTGTGTGTGTGTGTGTGTGTGTGTGTGTGTGTGTGTGTGTGTGGGGCCAGGTCAGAGAGGGATAAATAAACATAGCTATTTGTTTACAGTTTGTTCCTTTGGGAAGGCACATACTGTACCAGTGTCATTGAACCATTCCTACTCATCTCACATGTAATAACTGCAGAGTTAGACTGCCATTCTCTCTGGGAAGGCTTTTTAATCTACCTGCCATTGTGTTCATGTCATTAAATTCCTAGAGATTTCAAATAGGTTTTGACACTATCATGTTCTGACTGTCAAAACTGTACTACACTTTATGTCAGGTGAACCTGAAAAAAAGAATGACTTTTCTGTATAAATTAACAAAAATATAAAGACTCTACAGGGAGTGTGGTCCAGAAATCAGACAAACGTCTGTCCCTTTTTGACCCCCACAAACATGGTGAGCCAGACCAAACCACCACACTCACTGTTTCCAGCCACCAGGAGACAGCAGCTACTCCTCAATTACAGCGAACCATCAGGGAGGAGGGGCCGTCATACCACAGCCTCTCTAGCCACAGCACTAGAGGAGCTCTCAAAAACTCTCATGAACTGATCACTTTCCACACAGACGCACTGAGCGATGATGACACTATACACAGTAATACACACACAGTACACATCTACACATGTTGCATTATGCTGTATTACACACACTCACACAAACGTGCACGTGCACGTACACGTAAACACACACAAACACACACACACACAGGCACCAGACACATGCACAGTCTGTTTTTCCATAATAGTTATTGCCAGAGGTGTCTGAGTTAACCAGGTTATTTGACAGGTAGGCAGATAGGCATGCTGAGAGCGTTGAAATGAAAAACTTGTATCAATAATGAAATCCCCCATTTTCTGATGAAACAAATACTATTGTAGCTGGGGAAAGGTGGGCAGACACTCCCCCAGGCTGACAGCATCAGTCACGTTCATTGTTTATGGGGTTGTCATGGTAATAGAAGAGGCGGGAGCAGCATGTAGGTTTGTGGGGATATATCTAATGGGGAGAGACCCATTTTCTTTCTCTCATGATTATATCTCTGGGGAGATACTTCCTGCTGGACTGTGATTAATGTC
This sequence comes from Salmo trutta, assembly GCF_901001165.1. Classification (NCBI taxonomy): domain Eukaryota; kingdom Metazoa; phylum Chordata; class Actinopteri; order Salmoniformes; family Salmonidae; genus Salmo; species Salmo trutta. The sequence continues at coordinate 22,896,404 of NC_042968.1, forward strand.
TAGCTAGTTCAAGCTAGGTTGGTTGTTTTGTGCAGCTCCCCATTACCCCGTGCAGTGTAACATAAAAACGCCTGTTGGCATTAACTGTATTTCGCTCTCCGTCCATTTGTTATTTAAGCTAGTAAAGTCACAATATCGGGAAACCCGTAAACGACACACTATAATCAACCATTTCAGATTCAATGCTGCCTGCGTCTGTCTGTCTGTCTGTCTGTCTGTCTGTCTGTCTGTCTGTCTGTCTGTCTGTCTGTCTGTCTGTCTGTCTGTCTGTCTGTCTGTCTGTCTGTCTGTCTGTCTGTCTGTCTGTGTGTGGGAATGTGTGTGTGTGGGAATGTGTATGTTGTGTGTAGATGACCAATATGTGTTTGCATTTGTTTAGGAAGAGAGAGAAAAGAGGCTGTTGCTGCTTGGGCTCTAGCTAGAGATATACAACAGCTTCCCAATAACAATCAATCAGTATGATGTTTAGGGGTACACCCGCCCCACTTCACTGACAAAACTTTAATAAGAGTGATCACCCAGTAATTCAACTTTCCAGTTTCCAAAAAACACAAAAACACTCAACTATGAACCTGTCCTCGCCTGGTGTCATCACTCTACAGTGAAAAACAAGCTTCCCCACTGGACGTACCTTAGTATCACATCCCCACTCCCCAACCTCCACGTGATTATATCTCACTCTCTCCTCATCTCACATGCTGCCACTCTCTTTCCATTCTATCCATTCATCTGTTCTCTCTACCTCTTTCTCTTTCTCTACCTCTGTCCCCCACTCTCTGTCTCACCTCCTTTCTTCCAATAGATACAAGACAGCTGAGAGGAAAAGTAGGGGAAGATGCCTGCCTGCCTGGTTAGTGTGCTGTGGGAACAACAGAACTGCGCCCTGGTTGAGAAATGCAGAAAGAGTGAAGCGGAAAAGGAGAGAGAGAAGGGAAGGAATGAAAAGGGTGTGTAGTAGCGAGAGAAACCGACAGGAGAGAGAAGAGTGAGTGAGAGTAGAGAGAGGGAGGAAGAAAGAAAGCCAAAGAAAGGGGGAGTTCAGAGACGAAGACGAAGGCAAGGACATCTCATCACTCACTCTGACAGGCACATAATAACGTGCATTAATAAGAAATGCAAGCCTTTTTTTACGCCCCTACACACATAACGACGGCACAGTGAGAGATTTAAACGGGGCAGGAGAGAAAGTGACAGGCCAACTGAACTCTTTAATAATGCAGAGATTAGCATGCCATGTAGGGCACCACCCCTATGTTTCTGTTCCTCTCTCTCTTTGTAGCTCTCTCTCTCTTCTCTCTCTTCTCCCCCCACTGGGTACACACTGGTTGAATCAATGTTGTTTCCACGTCTAATTCAATGAAATTATGTTGAACCAACGTGGAATAGATGCTGAATTGACGTCTGTGCCCTCTCTCCTCCTCCTTTTCTCTCTCTTTCTCTAGATTATGCACTCTCTCTCTCTCACACACACTCACACACACACACACACACACACACACACACACTCTCTCTCTCAGCCCTACCCTCAAACAATATCCCGCCTCAATGCATGGGAGTGTACTGTGATCTATGTTTGGTACAGGTAACTAACACATACTGCACCTAAACAAGCCCTGGAGGCACACGACTCGGCAAAGGAATCAATTAACGTCAACCCAAGCCATTGCAGCTATTCTTGTGATTATGAATTCTTTATGCAACATACATTCTGGAAGAAACATTGATAATATATTCTGAGTGAAACCTTTAGGTTGGGTTTGGAGTGGAGAGTAGTACAGTAATAACTTCCCATGTACAGTAATAGGACACATGTGAGTACAATACTGTATGTAAACATGCATGACGGGTCCACATACAGCTCCTTATTCACAGTATACAATCAACCACACACTGTCACAGCTACACTGGATTTGTGTCATAGTGTGGTCACCAACTCTGGTCCTATACACAAGCTAAAGGTTGTGAATGTCTTGTTGCAGCCCAGCACTAACACATCTGGATAAACTAATCACCAAGCCATCGAAACACTGATTCATTGAATTGGATAATATTACCATTGGTCTGGAATAAAAGCCTCTAAACACCGTAGCTCTCCAGTACCACGGGTGGTGATCACATATGGCTGCATCCTGATTCTCCACACTTCTCCCAAAGTGTGCACTAGCACATTGGATTGATGTAAGCATTGGCTGGAGTTTCCACTGTTGTTGCATCCATAATGGGGAGTATGCAGGATAAGTGCACACTTCGGGAGAGGGGTGGAAAATGGGGACACAGACATATAGATCCTTACTTTAGGGTTCTTCAGAGAGCCCCAAGTACATGCACCTACTTGAGGGTGACACAACCAGAGGAGCTGGGGGGGGCTGTCCAGAACACCTGGATCCTGGTGCGTCTCCGAGGGGTACTCTCTGTCACTGCCGGGGGACAGTTGATCATGAACTGGGTGTCCTCTTCATCGATGATCTGTATAACACATAAAAACAGACATACATATAGATGGACAGACAGACAAAGACAAACACACACACAGCATGTATTCGATTTAAATAAGGACAAGCAAATGAGTAAAGATAATGTAATTCTAATTGCATGGTACCTTATGTTCTCTCTGTATTATACCATATATTTCATTACTATGTTACCCTCTCTCAATGTGAGTTCAAGTGCAACTTCATTTAACTGCCACTAGCTTTCATTACCAGGCCTAAAAAGAACGCTTCAATTAGACATTATCTAATTCATTAGCAACATCTGTTCATTGCAAAGTAATAGTACATTTTGCATTTCACAAATGATTTTCAATTAAATGAATGCTATAAATGAATTTGATCCATTTTAAGCTCCTTGTGTCATTCTACACTATGACTCAGTGGATACAGTGGATTGCAAAAGTATTCACCCTTGCCATTTTTCTTATTTTGTTGCCTTACAACCTGGAATTTAAATGGATTCATAGGGGGGATTGTATCATTGGATTTACACAACATGCCTACCACTTTGAAGATGCAAAATATTTTTTATTGTGACACAAACAAGAAATAAGACAAAAAAAATGAAAACTTGAACTTGAGTGTGCATAACTATTCACACCCCCGAAGTCAATACTTTGTAGAGCCACCTTTTGCAGCAATTACAGCTGCAAGTTTCTTGGGGTATGTTTCTATAAGCTTGGCACATCTAGCCACTGGGATTTTTGAAGGTTCTTCAAGGTAAAACTGCTCCAGGTCTTTCAAGTTGGATGGGTTCTGCTGGTGTACAGCAATATTTAAGTCATACCACAGATTCTCAATTGGATTGAGGTCTGGGCTTTGACTAGGCCATTCCAAGACATTTAAATGTTTCCCCTTAAACCACTTGAGTGTTGCTTTAGCAGTATGCTTAGGGTCATTGTCCTGCTGGAAGGTGAACCTCCGCCGCAGTCTCAAATCTCTGGAAGACTGAAACAGGTTTTCCTCAAGGATTTCCCTATATTTAGTTGCATCCTAACTTATTCAGACCAGTTTCCCAGTCCCTGCCAATGAAAAACATCCCCACAGCATGATGCTGCCACCACCATGCTTCCCTGTGTGGATGTTGTTCTCGGGGTGATGAGAGTTGTTGAGTTTGCGCCAGACATAGAGTTTTCCTTGATGGACCAAAGGCTACATTTTAGTCTCATCTGACCAGAGTACCTTCTTCCATATGTTTGGGGAGTCTCCCACATGCCTTTTGGCGAACACCAAATGTGTTTGCACATTTTTTTCTTTAAGCAATGTTTTTTTTTCTGGCCACTCTTCTGTAAAGCCCAGCTCTGTGGAGTGTATGGCTTAGTGGTCCTATGGACAGATACTCCAATCTCCACTGTGGAGCTTTGCAGCTCCTTCAGGGTTATCTTTGGTCTCTTTGTTGCCTCTCTGATTAATGCCCTCCTTGCCTGGTCCGTGAGTTTTGGTGAGCAGCCCTCTCTTGGTAGGTTTGTTGTGTTGCCATATTCTTTCAATTTTTTTATAACAGATTTAATGATGCTCTGTGGGAAGTTCAAAGTTTCTGATATTTTTTTATAACCCAACCCTGATCTGTACTTCTCCACAACTTTGTCCCTGACCTGTTTGGAGAGCTCCTTGGTCTTCATGGTGCCACTTGCTTAGTGGTGTTGCAGACTCTGGGACCTTTCAGAACAGGTATATATATACTGAGATCATGTTTTATCTCAGCAAGTCAGTTAAGAACAAATTCTTAGTTACAATGATGGCCAAGGAACAGTGGGTTAACTGCCTTGTTCAGGAGTCAAACAACAGATTTTTACCTTGTCAGCTCGGGGCTTTGATCGTGCAACCTTTCGGTTACTAGTCCAACGCTCTAACCACTAGGCTACCTGCCGTGACACTAACGTTGTGACACTTACATTGCACACAGGTGGATTTTATTTAACTAATTATGTGACTTCTGAAGGTAATTGGTTGCACCAGATGTAATTTAGTGGCTTCATAGCAAAGGAGGTGAATACATTTGCACGGACCACTTTTCTGTTTTTTATTTTTTATAATTTTTTGAAACATGCAGTTTTTTTCATTTCACTTCACTTCACCAATTTGGACTATTTTGTGTATGTCCATCACATGACATCCAAACACAAATCCATTTAAATTATAGGTTGTAATGCAACAAACTAGGAAAAACGCCAAGGGGGATGAATACTTTTGCAAGGCACTGTACGTCTGGCTGGTATGCAATTTAATATATTGTGTTTGAATACATACATAAGTATATCCTATAGTGGCAAATTGACAGCTGTACAGCAAATATATAATGGTTTTTCACACATGCATGCACACACACACGAAAACACACACACACTCACAACCTCTGTGTCACGCGCCAGTAGTTATACTGTAGGATCGATAGTGCATTTCACAGGCATACTGTGGTCAGCCACAATTCTTAGCAAATGAATGAAGGGCTTAAGTGCTGTCCTTGAAGGGTCATTTTCAGTGTGTGTGTGTGCATTTTCAGCTCCAAGTGCTTTTGGTGTGTCTGTGTGCGCGTGTGTGCGTGAGTGTGCATGTGTGTGTGTGTGCATGTGGGTGCATGCGTGTGTGTGTGTGTTTGTGCATGTTTGTGACAACATTCTCCACAGTTCTATTTGACAGGAAGTGACATCAGGGCGATAAATACTCGGAACTCTCTCACTCATTAAAGCTGTCAGCGGAGAATTCCCTCTGTCACGCCATGTTATGAATCAGGTTACTCTGGACTGGGTGTATGTGTGTGTGTGTGTGTGTGTGTGTGTGTGTGTGTGTGTGTGTGTGTGTGTGTGTGTGTGTGTGTGTGTGTGAGTGAGAGAGAGAGAGAGCTCTGGGATTGACTGGGCTGGCTGAGTCTGTATCCAGCCCTCCGAATCACACCCAGAGGTCATAAAACCCTTGCTGGGTTCCCATGGTTTCTGACAGGCATCTCTGGGGTGGGGGCTGACTGAGCTGACTAGAGTCTGTGATGACCCAGGATTCTCCCGACCCCTCCTGTCTCAGCCTCCAGTGTTCATGATGCAATAGTTTGTGTCAGGGGGCTAGGGTCAGTCTGTTATATCTCCTGTCTTATTCAGTGTCCTGTGTGAATTTAAGTATTCTCTCTCTAATCTCTTTTTCGCTCTTTCTTTCTCTCTCTCTCTCTCTCTCTCTCTTTCTCTCTTTCTCTCAGAGGACCTGAGCCCTAGGACCATGCCTCAGGACTACCTGGCCCGATGACTACTTGCTGTCCCCAGTCCACCTGTTCGTGCTGCTGCTCCAGTTTCAACTGTCCTGCCTGTGGCTATGGAACCCTGACCTGTTCACCAGACATTCTACCTTGCTGTTTTCAACTCTCTAGAGACAGCAAGTGCGGTAGAGATACTCTGAATGATCGGCTATGAAAAGCCAACTGACATTTACTCCTGAGGTGCTGACCTGTTGCACCTTCTACAACCACTGTGATGATTATTATCTGACCCTGCTGGTCATCTATGAGCATTTGAACCTCTTGGCCATGTTCTGTTATAATCTCCATCCAGCACAGCCAGAAGAGGACTGGCCACCTCTCATAGCCTGGTTCCTCTCTAGGATTCTTCCTAGGTTCCGGCCATTCTAGGGAGTTTTTCCTAGCCACCATGCTTCAACACCTGCATTGCTTGCTGTTTGGGGTTTTAGACTGGGTTTCTGTACAGCACTTTGTGAAATCAGCAGATTTAAGAAGGGCTTTATAAATATATTTGATTGATTGATTTGATTGAATGCATTAAACACCATCTGTGAAAAGCAGCAGCCATTCAACTGACCTATGGCTCTGACACTGTGTGTGTGTGTGTGTGTGTGTGTGTGTGTGTGTGTGTGTGTGTGCTTTTGAGAGAGCGAGTGACAGAGACTGAGACCGTGGATGAGAGACTAAATGTGAGAAACAGAGAAAGGGGAAGACTATTTGAGGTAGAGTCTGTGGGAGAGAGTGTGTTTGCTTGCAACAGCTGGTCAGACTTGAACAATAATATTCAAAAACATTCTGCGCAAACTATTGTGGGCCAACATGAAAAGTGATTACACATGTTACACACACCCGCACACACACACACACACGACAGCTTCTATTTGATGTACAGCTCATTTGAAATCTGAGAGTGTGCTCCATCTCAGCTCCAGACTCGATGAAATGCGCTTTTTATTGAGCTCTCTGGGGAGGTCAGCTGGAAGTGTGTGTGTGTGTGTGTGTGTGTGTGTGTGTGTGTGTGTGTGTGTGTGTGTGTGTGTGTGTGTGTGTGTGTGTGTGTGTGTGTGTGTGTGTGTGTGTGGGTGCACGATTTGCCAACAATATTTTCTATGGAAATGGATTAATGACTACACATCACTTCACAGCAGGGTGAGACGACAAAACAAGAGGGGATGTCAGGAAAGTGAGGAGGCAGATGAACTCAGAAAAAAAGAAGCGTCCTCTCACTGTCAACTGTGTTTATTTTCAGCAAACTTAACATGTGTAAATATTTGTATGAACATAACAAGATTCAACAACTGATACATAAACTGAACAAGTTCCAAAGACATGTGACTAACAGAAATTAAATAATGTGTCCATGAACAAAGGGGGGGTCAAAAAAAGTAACAGTCAGTATCTGGTGTGGCCACCAGCTGCATTAAGTACTGCAGTGCATCTCCTCCTCATCGACTGCACCAGATTTGCCAGTTCTTGCTGTGAGATGTTACCCCACTCTTCCACCAAGGCACCTGCAAGTTCCCAGACATTTCTGGGGGGAACGGCTCTAGCCCCCACCCTCCGATCCAACAGGTCCCGGACGTGCCCAATGAGATTGAGATCCAGCTCTTTGCTGGCCATGGCAGAACACTGACATTCCTGTCTTGCAGGAAATCACGCACAAAACGAGCAGTATGGCTGTTGGCATTATCATGCTTGAGGGTCATGTCCCAATGAGCCTGCAGGAAGGGTACCACATGAGGGAGGAGGATGTCTTCCCTGTAACGCACAGCATTGAGATTTCCTGCAATGACAACAAGCTGGGGCGGTGATGCTGCGACACACCGCCCCAGATCATGATGGACCCTCCACCTCCAAATCGATCCCGCTCCTGAGAACAAGTCTCAGTGTAACGCTCATTCCTTCGACGATAATTGTGAATCCGACCATCCCCCTGGTGAGACAAAACCGCGACTCGTCAGTGAAGAGCACTTTTTGCCAGTCCTCTCTGGTCCAGCGACGGTGGGTTTGTGCCCATAGGCGATGTTGTTGCCGGTGATGTCTGGTGAGAACCTGCCTTACAACAGGCCTGCAAGCCCTCAGTCAAGCCTCTCTCAGCCTATTGCGGACAGTCTGAGCACTGATGAAAGGATTGTGTGTTCCTGGTTTAACTCGAGCAGTTGTTGTTGCCATCCTGTACATGTCCCGCAGGTGTGATGTTCGGATGTACCGATCCTGTGCAGGTGTTGTTACACATAGTCTGCCACTGCGAGGACGATCAGCTGTCCGTCCCGTCTCCCTGTAGCGCTGTTTTAGGCGTTTCACAGTACGGACATTGCAATTTATTGCCCTGGCCACATCTGCAGTCCTCATGCCTCCTTGCAGCATGCCTAAAGCACGTTCACACAGATGAGCAGGGACCCTGGGCATCTTTTTTTTCTTCTTCAGAGTCAGTAGAAAGGCCTATTTAGTGTCCTAAGTTTTCATAACTGTGACCTTAATTGCCTCTCGTCTGTAAGCTGTTAGTGTCTTAACGACCGTTCCACAGGTGCATGTTCATTAATTGTTTACGGTTCATTGAACAAACATGGGAAACAGTGTTTAAACCCTTTACAATGAAGATCAATGAAGATTTTTACGAATTATCATTGAAAGACAGGGTCCTGAAAGAGGGACGTGTCTTTTTTGCCGAGTTTAGAAGTGTTTGTGCTGGGCATGAACATTGAATCAGTGTTGAATCTGATACAGTTTCTGTCCTATCAGGCAGGACCAGATAGTTGTGTTTGAAAGGGGCTGTGCGTCATGCCTCCAATAGGACTGGCTGATGATGGGAAGACAATACAGAGAAAGACATAGAAATGGCCTTTTGTTGATGAGGGGAGCTCTACCATATTGGATCTCTGTCCTGTGCATGTGTGTGTGTGTGTGTGCGTGTGCGTGTGCGTGCGTGTGTGCGTGTGCGTGCGTGCGTAAGTGTATTTGTGTGTGTTTGTGTGTGCGTGTATACATGCATGTTTGTGCGTGTGTTTGTGTGTGTGCGTGCGTGCGTGCGTACATGCATGTTTGTGTGTGTGCGTGTGTATGTGGATTGTTTGCATGTAGTTGAGGTTGACAGTGAAAGGAACCTCTAGAGCAGCAGAGGAATGGGGGGAGGAAGAGAGGACGGGAAGAAGGGAAGAAGAAAGGGGAGGAGCGATATTGTATTCTGTGTGTACTGTGTGCTATACCACACATAGTAGTGGGTATTGGTACTGTATTAGTGTGTTTGCGTGTTTTGATTAATTACATTCTGTGTACCTATAAATACAACAATAAACACCCATTTAAATTGTTAGATACATTACTATCAACATAAACACAACACAGTAATTACAATTACGCCTTAGCACTTGTGCTTGTCAAGACCTCTACAAGAGCGCTAACAATCAAATTTCCCCCTCATATTCCTAAAGCAGATATTTCAGTTTACCCCTCGTATCCCACAGCAGATATTTCAGTTTACCCTTTGTATCTCACAGCAGATATTTCAGTTTACCCCTCTTATCCCACAGCAGATATTTCAGTTTACCCCTCATATCCCACAGCAGATATTTCAGTTTACCCCTCGTATCTCACAGCATATACAGCAGTGCTGTCAGTGTGTGTAGAGCTGAGTGATTGGAGCTGACTGGATGATACAGTTTCTCTTGTTCACCCTGTGACATTTACGATGCTCTGTCACGCCGTGCTGCGCCCACTACAGCTTTATGTGGAAAGGGAATGAAAGCAAAAGGTTCAGGAGAGTCTGCTACGAGTTCTGCTACAGTTATGGCTGCTCTTAAAACCAATGTAACAGGCTCTAATTGATGAGGTCTGGCTTGTACACATACATTCACCCCTTGCTGATTGGATCACTGTATACTACCTCTGTCACTTCCTGATCAGTAAGGGGTATTTTGTTATTGTAGTTTGGTCAGGACGTGGCAGGGGGTGTTTGTTTAGAGTGTCTCGGGGTTTGATGGTCTATGTGCTTATGTAAGAGGGGTGTTTGCTTAGAGTGTTCCGGGGTTTTGGTCTATGTTCTATGTTAGTGTATTTCTATGTTCAGTCTAGTCTATCTATTTCTATGTTTAGATAATTGGATAATTACTTTCAATTGGAGGCAGCTGTTCCTCGTTGCTTCTGATTGAAGGTCCTATGTATAGAGGTGTTTTTGTATGGGATTTGTGGGTAGTTGTCTCCTGTTTTGTGTCTGTGCACCTGACAGGACTGTTTAGTGTCGTTCATTGTTTTGTATACGTGATTTGTTTGTTTTTCCTTCTTTTGATTTAACCTGTTGGGGCTAGGGGGCAGTATTTGCACGGCCGGATAAAAAACGCACCTGATTTAAACTGGTTACCTCTCTTGCCCAGAAACGAGAATATGGATTATAATTAGTAGATTTGGATAGAAAACACTAAAGTTTCTAAAACTGTTTGAATGGTGTCTGTGAGTATAACAGAACTCATATGGCAGGCCAAAACCTGAGAAGATTCCATACAGGAAGTGCCCTGTCTGACAATTTGTTGTCCTTCTAGGGCATCTCTATCAAAAATACAGCATCTGTGCTGTAACGTGACACTTTCTAAGGCTCCCATTGGCTCTCTAAAGCCGCCAGAAAGTGGAATGGGGTGTCTGCTGTCTCTGGGCAAAGTACAACAGCTCTGTTTGTGAGTGGTCAGCCTGGGGACAGTGAGACTGAGATGCGCGTTCACGAGAATTCTCCATTTCTTTTCTTTCAGCCTTTGAATAAATACAACGTTGCCCGGATGGAATATTATCACTATTTTACGAGGAAAATAGCATAAAAATTGATTTTAAACAGCGTTTGACATGCTTCTAAGTACAGTAATGGAATATTTTGAATTTTTTTGTCACGAAATGCACTCGCGCGTCAGCCTTCGGATAGTGACCTGAACGCACGAACAGAACGGAGGTATTTGAATATAACTATGGATTATTTGGAACCAAAACAACATTTGTTGTTGAAGTAGAAGTCATATGTCTGAGAAACTGAAGTTATAGCATTTTTGAGGTATTTGTATTTCGCGCCACGCGATTCCACTGGCTGTTGACTAGGGTGGGACGCAAGTGTCCCACCTAGCCCAGGGAAGTTAAAGTTAACGAAGTCATTGGCCCGCCCCATGAGCACAGACATTGATCTGGCGTCATGGGACAGCCTTCTTCTGCTCTTCCGAATATAACCCCCACCTTGGGAATTTATCTTCAGACCATGCTTCACCTCATTAAGAGAGGGCTAAGGTTTGAGTAGAGACCAGCTTTCCTCGATAACCACAAGAGGGCTAAGGTTTCAGACGATTGCTGAATTCTTAACCATACCACGTGGTTAAACTCTGAGACTATCGAACCAACAGAATAAGAACAAATAGTTGATACTAATTACTAGTCTGCAGCTAGGAATTCGGTACAATTGAACGCGAAGACCGAGAACCGCTGAAACATCTATCCTATAATGACATTGCTGAATGTTACTCTGAACTATCCATCCTAACCATGGCAGATAGAGAGAGGGAGGACAAACTCTCCAACAGAAACAAGCTTTCCAACAGAGATCACAACGACACACTGAGCGTAAATATATATATTGATTGCAATTATTCCCAAATGAGTGAGCATTCATATGCAAAGGATTAGCATTTCAATTGTTATAATTATCAACTTTGTAGAGTCTTTTATCTTTCGCGCCCTCCTAAGTCCCTTTGTCTAACAAGCCGCCATGCCGGTTTAGCCCACTAGGGCACATTCCCCTATCATTTCCTTGTAACCATATCTACTTGTTTGTTTGTGTGCATTTCTGTGATTATTTAGTTAGTAAATAAATGATTTAAGACAATTGATGAATGGATGACTCATAGTGAACACTGGGTTGGTGCAGATAACAAACAATTTACGACATTTGGAATGAGACTAACGTGAGGTAAACACTAATTAATTAATTAGAAGACTAATTGATCAGATATTAAAGTATCTGAAAGTTATATTAGGAAAATTCTAACTTTGTAATCTGAATATTTTCCTTGGTGCCCCGACTTCCTAGTTAATTACAGTTACATGATTAAGTTAGTTTAATCACATAATAATAATTACAGAGAATTTATTTTATATAAATAAGTCTTCAGTAATGATGAGAAAAGACACCGCAGTAGTATATGGGGTTTTGGTGATAAAACGAATGGCACTGTGATAGACTGCATCCAATTTGTTGAGTAGAGTGTTGGAGGCTATTTTGTAAATGACATCACCGAAGTCGAGGATCGGTAGGATGGTCAGTTTTACGAGGGTATGTTTGGCAACATGAGTGAAGGATGCTTTGTTGTGAAATAGGAAGCTGATTCTAGATTTAATTTTAGAAAGAGAGGGTCCAGATTGTCTAGCCCGGCTTATTTGTAGGAATCCAGATTTTGCAGCTCTTTCAGAACATCAGTATCTGGATTTGGGTGAAAGAGAAGTGGGGGAGGTTTGGGCAAGTTGCTGTGGGGAGCGCAGGGCTGTTGACCGGGGTAGGGGTAGCCAAGTGGAAAGCATGGCCAGCCGTAGAAAAATGCTTATTGAAATTCTCAATTATTGTGGATTTATCGGTAGTGACAGTGTTTCCTAGCCTCAGTGCTGTGGGCAGCTGGGAGGAGGTGCTCTTATTCTCCATGGACTTTACAGTGTCCCAGAACTTTTTTGAGTTTGTGCTACAGGATCCAAATTTCTGTTTGAAAAAGCTAGCCTTATTATTCCTAACTGCCTGTGTATATTGGTTCCTAACGTCCCTAAAAAGTTGCATATCACGGGGGCTATTTGATGCTAATGCAGAACGCCACAGGATGTTTTTGTGCTGGTCAAGGGCAGACAGGTCTGGAGTGAACCAAGGGCTATATTTATTCCTAATTTTACATTTTTTGAATGGAGCATGCTTATTTAAGATGGTGAGGAAGGCACTTTTAAAGAATAACCAGGCATCCTCTACTGACGGGTTTGTCGCAGGGACGTCCCCGAGAAAGTTTTTTGGATGTTCTTGGGATGTTGTGTGATGGTCCCCTGGAGCTTTTGTCTAGTTCCCAGTTGGTCCTGAGTCTTCCCCGAGGATGTTTTTAGGATGTTCTTGCGATGTTGTGTCATGGTGCTCTGAAGCTACCCTGGACATTCTTGGAGGCATTTGTCATGTGAGTGTCCTAGGTGTCCCAACCCGTTATAAGTAAAGTAATGAAATGGTATGGGTGTTTTAAGGTTAGTGGTAAGCTGTTCAGCTAAAACAGTGTAAAAATATTTAATCAATGACAGTATGATTACACTTGACATGATAACTTCAGTACTGACTTTTCAATATGACCCCATCTGGGATTTAAACTCATAACCTCTGGATTTGGGGAATACTGATCTTTCTGCTGTGCCACAAAGTCTGTAGAATTTCAGAAGTCCCTTACATATACATTACTTATAATACATCTCTGCACTTAGCAAAAGCATGCCATTAAGCTATCAGGTAATCTGACTATTCTCTCATTGATTTCACTTACTTATTTCTGAAATTAACTTCCGTACCTTCAGGCTCTGATCAGGCCCTACACCCAAACAAGGGCACTGCGTTCATCCACCTCTGGCCTGCTCGCCTCCCTACCTCTGAGGAAGCACAGTTCCCGCTCAGCCCAGTCAAAACTGTTCGCCGCTCTGGCACCCCAATGGTGGAACAAGCTCCCTCACGATGCCAGGACAGCGGAGTCAATCACCACCTTCCGGAGACACCTGAAACCCCACCTCTTTAAGGAATACCTGGGATAGGATAAAGTAATCCTTCTAACCCCCCCCCCTTTAAAAGATTTAGATGCACTATTGTAAAGCGGTTGTTCTACTGGATATTATAGGTGAATGCACCAATTTGTAAGTCGCTCTGGATAAGAGCGTCTGCTAAATGACTTAAATGTAAATGTAAATGTAAATTTCAGTTTTGGTTTTTAGTAAAGTTGTCTAATGTTGGTGGGGCATATTATTTTGTTTTAAACTGACTCGATAAATACAATAGTTTTTCTTGAGTGTATTTTTAACAGAGTGTATTTTTAACAGTTACTTTGAAGTATAAAGTGTAGGAATAGGATTACATGTGAAATCAATCAATGACACAGACATGGTGGCATAGAAGGAAGATTGCAGTGAACCAAGAGGTTGTAAGTTTAAATCCCAGGTGAGAACATGTATGTAAAAAATAATAATCATAATTACTGTATGAATAATCATACACGACGTGTGTCAAATATGTAAGCTGAAACACTGTGTTAAAGCACTGTGAGAGTACGTGTGTGTGTGTGTGTGTGTGTGTGTGTGTGTGTGTGTGTGTGTGTGTGTGTGTGTGTGTGTGTGTGTGTGTGTGACTAGCATTGCCAAAAGACAAAGAGCTTTAATGGATCACCAGAAAAAACCTCCAGAAGATGACACAACGTCCCAAAATCGTCCTCGAGACAAACCGGAAACTAGACACAACCTCCAGGAGACCATGACATAACGTCCCAAAATCATCCTCGGGACAAACCGGAAGCTTGACAAAACCTCCAGGAGACCATGACACAACGTCCCAAAATCGTCCTCGGGACAAACCAGAAGCTAGACAAAACCTCCAGGAGACCATGACACAACGTCCCAAAATCGTCCTCGGGACAAACCGGGAACTAGACAAAGCCTCCAGGGGACCATGACACAACATCCTTTGGGACATCTCCGGGTCAAATTACGAACTAGAAAAAATCTTCAGGGGACCATGACACAATGTCCCAAGAACATCCGCAGGACCAACTGGAATCTAGAAAAAAACAACAGGGGACCATGACACATCATCCTGGCGACTTTAAGGGATTTTGTGACCTAATGATTCATTATTGTTTGTTGTTTGCAGGGAAATATTGCAGATGACATGTTTAATACCAGGTCCTACAGATTCATTCAGGTATTTTTTATGTTTGTGTGTGTGTGTGTGTGTGTGTGTGTGTGTGTGTGTGTGTGTGGGTACATTTCAATGTGTGCTTCTGAGTGTCTCTATATATGAGTATTCCTGTATGATGTGCAAGAGTTTGCTAGTGTTGTAATTGGCAGTGGGTGCTGGTACTGTATGTGCATCAAATTGACTGAAGTATTACATCAAAAATATATATATATTGGTATTACATGATTGGATGAAGTTATTACATTATTCATGAAACCACCAGTTAACGTAATAACCACCGGTTAATGTAATAACTTACTACATTTAGCGGAAAAATTGTTTATCGGCAAGTTATAAACTGTACCGGGGGTATTAGCAATTTTTTCTTACGTTATTACAAATAGAATGTTTTTTTATTTTTTTACATTTTTTTCTCACTTTTACTTAGCAGGTAGGCCAGTTGAGAACAAGTTCTCATTTACAACCGCGACCTGGCCAAGATAAAGCAAAGCAGTGCAACAAAAATAACAACACAGAGTTACACAAGGGATAAACAAACATACAGTCAATAACACAATAGAAACATCTGTATACAGTGTGTGCAAATTAAGTAAGGAAGTAAGGCAATAAATAGGCCATAGTTGTCACGGGCGTCATAAGGATTGGACCAAAATGCAGCGGGAATGTGTATACTCATCTTCTTTTTAATTGGCAGAAAGAAGGCAAACCAAAACAAAACACACGTATACAAAAACGCCAACGACGACAAACACTCCTGTAAGGTATACAGCTATACACGAAACAACTACCAACAAAAATAGAAAAAACACCCCTCTTAAATAGGACCTTCAATTAGAAGCAACGAGGAGCAGCTGCTTCCAATTGAAGGTCAACCCAAAAATCACCACATAGAAATAGACATACTAGAACTAACATAGAAATAGACTAACAAGGAACATAGCAACAAACCCCGAAACACTCTAAACAAACACCCCCTGCTACGTCCTGACCAAACTACAGTAACAAATAACCTCTTTTACTGGTCAGGACGGGACAATAGTGGCAAAGTAATTACAATTTAGCAATTAACACTGGAGTGATAGATGTGCAGATGAGGATGTGCAAGTAGAAATTGTGGTGTGCAAAAGAGCAGAAAAACAGAAACAAATATGGAATGAGGTAGGTAGTTGATTGGATGGGCTATTTACAGATGGGCTATGTACAGCTGCAGCGATCGGTAAGCTGCTCTGACAGCTGATGCTTAAAGTTAGTGAGGGAGATATAAGTCTCCAACTTCAGTGATTTATGCAAATCGTTCCAGTCATTGGCAGCAGATAACTGGAAGGAAAGGTCAGCCAAAGGAGGTGTTGGCTTTGGGGATGACCAGTGAAATATACCTGATGGAGCGCATGCTACGGGTGGGTGTTGCTATGGTGACCAGTGAGCTGAGATAAGGCAGAGCTTTACCTAGCAAAGACTTATAGATGACCTGGAGCCAGTGGGTTTGGCGACGAATATGTAGTGAGGACCAGCCAACGAGAGCATACAGGTCGCAGTGGTGGGTAGTATATGGGGCTTTGGTGACAAAACGGATGGCACTGTGATATACTGCATCCAATTTGCTGAGTAGAATGTTGGCTATTTTGTAAATGACATCGCCGAAGTCAAGGATTGGTAGGATAGTCAGTTTTACGAGGGTATGCTTGGCAGCATGAGTGAAGGAGGCTGTGTTGCGAAATAGGAAGCCGATTCTAGGTTTAATTTTGGATTGGAGATGCTTAATGAGTCTAGAAGGAGAGTTATTACATTTACAAGTGTTATTACATGTATCGTTGTTACAATGTGTAAAACTGATTTATATAAAGTTCATAAATATAATATATATTGTAGAAGTTCCACCTTGTCAGAAGATTTTCTTTATAGGAGCTCAGTTTTCATTGATTTATTCATATCACTCAAAGAGTTCAGTCAGATTGTGCGTGACCAGTTTAACAAATGGCTTCATAACATTGTTTGTTTAAAATAGTGTTTGTAAGGGAGGAGTATCAGTCCTCTGGCCCAGAAATCTGGTTATAAAACCTATACACAACATATTATTGGCCAATTCACCTGTTGTGTGTTCTTGGCCTGAAACCTCTGTCTCCCCCAGCCCATCTCTCCCCACGCTAGAACCCGGAGGGCCTCATCAGAGCTGGGGACATGTCCTACAATATCACTTGACATCTAAGTGTAAAAACACTTCCCCCATCCCTCCTTCTCCCTCTCTCACTCCCTCCCTTTTCCAGTCCAGTTGGACCCGTCTGTGTATGCTGGGAACGATCTTTGCACTAAACCTGGCCAGATTTGTGTGTGTGTGTGCGCACCGTACATGCATGCATGCATTGCCAAATTTCACACACCTGGGCTCTCCCTGACTGGCACAATGCTCCTTTTCCCATTGTCACACACACACACACACACACACACACACACACACACACACACACACACACACACACACACACACACACACACACACACACACACACACACACAAAGGAATACAGAGGGGGCCATAAATAGAGGTATTAGAGGAAACGAGGTGAAAGTAATCGCGCTTCCTCCAAGATGATGCGTGAAACAGAACGACTCTGGCAGGAGGGGTCTGAGAGGGGAACAGATTATGTTGGGAGTTCTCTCTCACACACAGAGCAGAGAGTGTGAGAGCCGGCACAGGCAGCATATGGTGTTGATGTAAGTGTTCTGCCAGGTGTGGTTAAGTGTGTTGGCTCTGCTCTGCTCTGGGAGAGAGGATATCCTTGCACCTGTATAGCACATGACTGTATCAATACACTCCCTTTTCGCTGGGACTGCTGTGCCCCTAGCGACTGACTGGCTGACTGACTGACTCCATAATATGAATAGGGTATAAAATCCTACACTACTTTTGTGAACTTGAGTGCAGCCTTCTTTTGTTTCTGTATCATGCAAACTTGAAATACAGTATATTCAAAATGTCTTTGATTTACACTGTGGATAAACTTATTAAAGGTTGAGTAGGTAGGAATTTTGTCCACAAATGTACCCACATTTCTATTATATGTAAATAGTTTATGAATAGTGATCGCCATAATGTAGTTATTTAGTTAGATACTTCTCTCTATTAGCTGAAATCTTATTTTTTAAAGACATTTTATCTGTTGGCTAGCTGTTCAGTCCGAACAGATTCACAAATCAAGGGAATTTGCCGCACTATGAAGACGTTGTCTCCCTCTGAGGCACATGTTACTAGGCAACCCCCCTGCACTTGCCTGGGCTGGCCTGCTCTATACCTGGCTAAAGTATGTGTGAGAAATGTTCTAACAAATGTTTGTGCTATGAAATTAAATAAATACTGCAATCTGACCTATAAAACGTATTTGCTAGATTCATGATAGACAAAGCAAGGATAGTGAACATCAAAACTTGATATAGTTTTATTAGAATTTGCAGCTGTTGTTGGTACAGTAAGTAATGATTCTGCTAGCTTCTGATATGACTGACTGCATCTTCAAATAACATTACTTTCACCTGAATAACTGAAGGTCATTTACAATTTAAAAAAATATGCATGTTGTAATATCTACATTTTCATTTTGTATAATTTCAATGACATATAATGACACGTTTAATTGTTGTCTTACCTGGAAATTGCCAGCATAGTCCTCTTCTTTGTCTCCTTCCCTGCCCTCCCTCAGAGCAATGAGGGTGAAACCTCTGAAGTAAGCGGGACTGGATGCATACAGAGTCACTGGGGATCACAAACACACAGTCAGTGAAGAAAACAAACTGATGGGAAACAGATTGATAGGTTTAATAAAGGTTTGCAAAATCCTAAAGTACTAACCCTTCTGGATTCGTACCTCATAGGAATGAGATCTTTATAGGCTATATCAATCAGAAGGGAAATTAGCTCTAACTGGCAATTGCTGTCATTACTCGTGTCATTATCATTACTATATTGATATACAATAGCTTCCCTGAGATAATGTGTTTGGATAAAACTGATGTGATGAGTGATTGAGCCAAAATGGGACTTTGTTAGACTAATGAATCAAAATGTTAACTATCATGACCAATGAGTTTGCAGGTGGAGTCACCAAAAATGAAGTTAGAGCATCACAAGTTGCAAATATTTCAGCGATACACAGACGCCTATGAAGATACAGTATGAGGGCATTCTGGTCTGTGTCCAACTTCTCTTTCCACAAGACAGTTTGACTTGTCATAACACAGCTCTGACTTCTAGGCTTATATCACTTCCTTATAAATGACCACAACACTGCGTCTTCACATGAGTTGAACACAAAAGAGAAATAGAGTAAAGGCAAAAAAGACCCTATTGTGTGTCAGACAATGTGCGCGGAATAGGACAGAATACAGTACCTCTGTAAGTGCTCCCAGGCTGATAATTTTCTGGGTCCCCCTCGACTCGGAGTCGAAACTCATTGTAGCCTTCATTCCGAGTGCCCTGAGCCCGTAATATCCGACTACAATACCCGTCTGACTTCCCAGCTCTCTCCGAGGGCTCCTCCGTGAAGGTGAATCCGGCGTTGCACAGCGCAGTGGAGATAAAGCACTGTAACAGCAGAATGCACAGAAATATTCCCGCTCCTGCCATCGTGAAGCGGCAGCTATCGCTCCAGCTGATGCGGTGGTGAAATACGAGTGAGGATCAAGAGAGGAAAAAACGATTGCTTCCCCACCCAAAACTCCAGGATTGACGGAACTTGGCAATTGATAAGACTCCCCTCACTCGGGATACGAGGTAGCTGTCTCCGCTAAAGGTAAATCCATCCCGGAGAGATATAGAGTGCAGAGAAAGAATAGTTTACGATGTGCACTCGCTCTCGCAGAATCGCACACTGATTTGTTGAAGAGCGTCTGAGATGATCAGAGTGTCTAGGGTTTGCTTAACTGAGCGCGAAAGCCTACACAGGGTCAGGGGAAATAGTGGAGCAGTGTAGCGCGTAGCGCGGCTGTCTCCAAGGCATCGACGCAGGCTATGAGCCCAACGACCTAAATGCGCCTAGCCAACAGACTGGAAACAGACATTTCTGCCAATGGCTGCAGTGATGGAGGGACGCATTTGATACTAGCTGGAACTTGCCTGTGTGTTTGCTCAGCCGCGGATCCCCCCGCCCCCAAGCCCCCTTAGCCGACCGCACAGACACAGACAGATGCTCAAATAGTAATTCATAATGCATGCTAAACGGTCGCCTTTATGCCCCCCTTCTGCACAGTCTATTGTGTGTGTGTGTCTGTGTTTGGAAGAGAGAGACAGGGCCGATAAACCCTTCATTTAGAGGGAATGAAGTTAAACAAATATGGAATGTGGACCGAGCTTCCAGGAACTTCATTCTTAACCTTATATTGGCTTCTTTCAGCCACTGTCCAGCTGTTGCCACTGACAGAGAATGGTCACTGACAGAGAAGGAGAATGTTCACAATAATCAATAAACTTTTATCTTAATCTGTCTTGAATGATGAATCAACAATGATCACAAGTTGGGGGCAGTCCGTGTTACAGTTTTTACATTAGCCTGGAATCTACAGTTGAAGTCAGAAGTTTACATACACTTAGGTTGGAGTCATTAAAACTTGTTTTTCAACCACTCCACAAATTTCTTGTTAACAAAGTATAGTTTTGGCAAGTCGGTTAAGGCATCTACTTTGTGCATGACACAAGTAATTTTTCCAACAATTGTTTACAGACATATTATTTAACTTATAATGCAATTCCAGTGGGTCAGAAGTTTACATACACTAAGTTGACTGTGCCTTTAAACAGCTTGGAAAATTCCAGAAAATTATGTCATGGCTTTAGAAGCTTCTGATAGGCTAACTGACATCATTTGAGTCAACTGGAGGTGTACCTGTGGATGCATTTCAAGGCCTACCTTCAAACTCAGTGCTTGACATCATGGGAAAATCAAAAGAAATCAGCTAAGACCTCAGAAAAAAAATTGTAGACCTCCACATGTCTGGTTCATCCTTTGGAGCAATTTCCAAATGCCTGAAGGTACCACGTTCATCTGTACAAACAATAGTATGCAAGTATATACACCATGGGACCACGCAGCCGTCATACCGCTCAGGAAGGAGACAGGTTCTGTCTCCTAAAGATGAACGTACTTTGGTGCGAAAGTGCAAATCAATCCCAGAACAACAGCAAAAGACCTTGTGAAGATGCTGGAGGAAACAGGTACAAAAGTATCTATATCCATAGTAAAACGAGTCCTATATTAACATAACCTGAAAGGCCGCTCAGCAAGAAAGAAGCCACTGCTCCAAACCCGCCATAAAAAAGCCAGACTACGGTTGGCAACTGCACATGGGGACAAAGATCGTACTTTTTGGAGAAATGTCCTCTGGTCTTACGAAGCAAAAATAGAACTGTTTGGCCATGATGACCATCGTTATGTTTGGAGGAAAAAGGGGAAGGCTTGCAAGCCGAAGAACACCATTTCAACCGTGAAGCATGGGGGAGGCAACATCCTGTTGTGGGGTGCTTTGCTGCAGGAGGGACTGGTGCACTTCACAAAATAGATGGCATCATGAGGAAGGAACAGTATGTGGATATATTGAAGCAACATCTCAAGACATCAGTCAGGAACTTAAAGCTTGGTGGCAAATGGGTCTTGGAAATGGACAATGACTCCACGCATACTTCCAAAGTTGTGGCAAAATGGCTTAAGGACAACAAAGTGAAGGTATTTGAGTGGCCATCACAAAGCCCTGACCTCAATCCCATAGAAAATCTGTGGGCAGAACTGAAAAAGGGTGTGTGAACAAGGAGGCCTACAAACCTGACTCAGTTACACCAGCTCTGTCAGGAGGAATGGGCCAAAATTCACCCAACTTATTGTGGGAAGCTGGTGGAAGGCTACCCGAAACGTTTGACCCTAGTTAAACAATTTAAAGGCAATGCTACCAAATACTAATTGAGTGTATGTAAACTTCTGACCCACTGGGAATGTGATGAAATAAATAAAAGCTGAAATAAATAATTATCTCTACTATTATTCATTTCACATTCTTAAAATAAAGTGGTGATCCTAACTGATCTAAGACAGGGAATTTTTACTAGGATTAAATGTCAGGAATTGTGAAAAACTGAGTTTAAATTTATTTGGCTAAGGTGTATGTAAACTTCCGACTTCAACTGTATAACTGACCACAACAGACCTTGAAAAACAATCATGAAAGCAACACCAGAAATGATATATGCGGACTGTCTTTGCAACAATATGAGTAATGATGCCCTGTCATGCATTCTCCTCAGTATCACCCACCATACCCATGGGGCCTCAGTGAACTTTCATCTTCCATATAGGTCAATAGTTCCTATGGTAGGCATACTGTAATCCAGCTTTAAAATGATTTCTTTTAAATTAAAATTCTCACTCTCCCCCTCTCAGCCCCCTCCACACACACACACACACACACACACACAAACACACACACACACACACACACACACACACACACACACACACACACACACACACACACACACACACACACACACACACACACACACACACACACACACACACACACACACACACACACACACTTTGACACTCACTCTCCTCTGCCCCTCTCATTCTATTCAAATACTGTATAGTCTCTTGTTTCCCCGTTTCTTTGTACCTCTGCCTTTCCCTCTCTAGTTCCCTCTCTTCAGAGCCATTGGAAATATGAGAAAAAAATTGCCTTGCTTGGACATGGGACAGGGTGTGCTAGTGATGCTTTAGACCTATACTTTATCTCAGCACTTTATTATCTATCATGTTTGAATACTATTACATCATTGATTGAATTAAATACATCTTAATGAGGTTTACAAGAAACAACACCACCATTCCAGGAGGATAAAAAAAGTCAAAGAATTGTGTATTTTCGATTAGGCTTTTGAAACAGGTGTGGGAGTTATTTTCTCAGATGTGTAACAAGAAACAAGTACGCTACAAATCGATAACCAGAAGTGTTGGTGCAATCACACGTTTTCATTGAAACTTTATCTAACCTGCGAGACATATTTTACTTCATCTTCTGTAACATTGTTTCAAAGATCTCCCGCGGTTTATTTCAGTCTTCAAAGGAATTTGTAGGAGGAAGATGAGAATATATAGAAGCCTGCCGATCCGTCCAATGGATGCGGGCAGACTCGGTGCTCTCCGCGGTGAAGATGCAAGCAGAGCGGGGAAGGCCAGGGATAGTTGGGTAATACACCAGCAGGTGTCATGAAAGCCTCCACTGCGGTCACAGCTCGTCCTCCTACAACACAACCACAGAGTAGACTATATAACACTGCAGATAAAGGCAGCATCGAGGGGATAAGGATAGCAGTCAGGCTGTGCTGAAAATGAAGTTTTATTTTTTATCAGCATGCTTGTCTCTGCTTCTGTTCCTTCTTGTTTGGGATGGGAAGGTTTGACACTGACTGGGAAAATGCCTTCATTTATCTCAACAAGGAAACAAATAATGAGTCAGCTTATAGTTTGCACATAGGCTGTGGTCATATGCACATTTTCCTAGACTAAAAGTGCTGTGTTCAGAGATATTTGAAGAAGGCAATTCAAAGCGTACATTTATTTATCTCGCCTTTGATCCTATATGTAGCCTACAGGCAGGTCCATAATTATTGGCACCCTTGATAAAGATCATAAAGATGAGCAAAAAAGACTGTATCAAATAAATTATACAAATGCTGAGCTATATAATATGCTAAAATTGGGAAATTATTTTATAGAGAAAGAGGTAAGAAAGAGGTAAATGAATCAAATTTATTGGCATCCCAGTTTTCAATACTCTAGCACCCTCCTCTTTTGCAAGGATAATGACATTTAGTATTTAAACTTTTTTTTTTTTTTTAAGAGATTGTAGAACACTTTGGGAAGGATCTTAGACCACCATTACTCCATATATAATCTTTCCAGAACCTTGATATCCTTTGCTCTTATGGACTGACTGCCCTCTTCAAACCACAGGTTTTCAGTGGGATTAAAGTCCGGAGACTGCAATGGCCATTGCAAAATGTTGATTTTGTAGAAAATTAACAAGTTCTTTGTGGATTTTAAAGTGTGCTTGGGGTTATTGTCTTGCTGGAAGATTCACTTCCGGCCTAGTGTCAGCCTCTTAGCAGAGGCAACCAGGATTTTGGCTAAAATGTCCTGGTACTTGGTAAAAGTAATGCAACAAAAATATCCCCATCACATCAAAGATCCACCACCATATTTTACCGTAGGTATGAGGTACTGTTCTGCATATGCTTCTGTTTTTCAACGCCAAAGCCACAACTGGTGTGCGTGGCCAAAGAGGTCTACTTTCATGTCATCTGACCGTAGCACTGGTCAGATGACATGAAAGTAGACCTCTTTGGCCACGCACATCAGCACACATCAAAATCCACAAATAAATTATTAATTGACTGCAAAATCCACATTTTGCAATGGCCATCTCAGTCTCCGGACTTAAACCCCATTGAAAACCTATGGTTTGAAAAGATCTGGAAAGATTCTGAATGGGGGAATGGTGGAAGATCCCTCCCAATGTGTTCTCCAATCTCATAAAACATTTTTGAAAAAGGCTCAGTGGCGTTATCCTCACAAGGGTAGGATGCTGGTGTACTGAAAACAGGGGTGGCAATAATTCTCACCGCTGTTTTTGTTTAATATGACTTATTAAAAAAATATATATTTCTCTGAGCAATTCTTGTAGTATAAAATAATACAATTCCATGAAATATAGCTCAGTATTTGTATAATTTATTTTATACAATCTTTTTTGCTCATGTTTGTCAAAGGTGCCAATAATTACGGACCTGACTGTAGGTCTAGGTCTAACTTTTCTGTCCAAAGCATAGAACTACAACACATACATTTTGCATGTAGAAAAGACAACACACTGAACGTGTTCCTCATAGCATTTCCTGATGTGTAGGCCTACTGATGTTTGCATATGAAAGCGAACAAACACAATCACATCTATTATTTTTCAGAGAAGCAAATTGACTCATTCCCCGCCAGCTCACAGCAGTGACTCAACAGACTTGCGTAATAAAATTATTTACGATCCAACGGGTTTGTGTTTGTAATTATCATGTATAGGCTTTTACACAGGGGAGTGCAACCACACATATGTTAGACTGCCTTACCCTGCCTCAGCCTCCCTCTAGTCTCTAGTTAATGGTAGCCTACAGAAAAGGCTGTGCTTATTTTTAGGAGCCAGGGGACTGTTGCAAGGGCGGTAAAAAAACGGAAGGAAATGGTTCAATTTCATAATTCAGTCATAATTTGTTTTTATTTTTGCTTAAAGTCTGTTTCTTCTGTTTACTGGGAACGAATCCACTCAGTGATATGGATGCAGACACATAATGTCTGATGGCACACAGTTTGATGGCCTTTTTCCTCTAAGAGTGGAAGGGGGGAGGGGACTGAGAGGGTGGGAGATAAAGAGAAAATGGTTGGAGGGAGAGAGGGAATAAAATAGCAAGGCAATGGGGATGGAGGGCACAGAAGAAGGGAGCAAAATTGTGAAAGAGGAGTAGCATGCAGGTTCTGATTTTGAAAACTCATATCAGGGGTGGATCTCATATAGCCAGATGGAAGCTCAATCTCCTCCAGTTAGATGCACCTCCATCTAGAGATGAAAGTTCACCAAGATCCCATGGGGATGAACGGGTGGGAGGTGGTCAGCTGTTAATTGGAAAGGAAAAGATAGGGAAAAGGGAAAGGGAGATAATTGGAAAAGGAAAGGAGAGAGGGCAGCAGGGGAAAGAAGAGAAGAGATTGATTGAGTAACATACGCTGCAGGGCTGGGGAGAGAAAGAAAAGAAAAGAAGAGATAATGCGGATAGAGATGAAAAGGAGAGAGGAGAGGCGCAACATGGAGAGAGAGAAGAAAAGGAGAGAAGATGGGAGAGAGGAGAGGTGCAACATAGACAGAGAGATGAAAAGGAGAGGATGGGGAGAGAGGAGAGGGGCGACATGGAGAGACAGATGAAAAAGAGACGCTTGGGAGAGAGGAGAGGTGCAACATAGAGAGATGAAAATAAGAGAGGATGGGGAGAGAGGAGAGGTGCAACATGGAGAGAGATGAAAATGAGAGAGGATGGGGAGAGAGGAGAGGTGCAACATGGAGAGAGAGATGAAAAGGAGAGAGGATGGGGAGAGAGGAGAGGTGCAACATGGAGAGAGAGATGAAAAGGAGAGAGGATGGGGAGAGAGGAGAGGCGCAACATGGAGAGAGAGATGAAAAGGAGAGAGGATGGGGAGAGAGGAGAGGTGCAACATGGAGAGAGAGATGAAAAGGAAAGAGGATGGGGAGAGAGGAGAGGCGCAACATGGAGAGAGAGAAGAAAAGGAGAGAAGATGGGAGAGAGGAGAGGTGCAACATGGACAGAGAGATGAAAAGGAGAGGATGGGGAGAGAGGAGAGGGGCGACATGGAGAGACAGATGAAAAGGAGAGAGGCTAGGGAGAGAGGAGAGGTGCAACATAGAGAGATGAAAATAAGAGAGGATGGGGAGAGAGGAGAGGTGCAACATGGAGAGAGATGAAAATGAGAGAGGATGGGGACAGAGGAGAGGTGCAACATGGAGAGAGAGATGAAAAGGAGAGAGGATGGGGAGAGAGGAGAGGCACAACATGGAGAGAGAGATGAAAAGGAGAGAGGATGGGGAGAGAGGAGAGGTGCAACATGGAGAGAGAGATGAAAAGGAGAGAGGATGGGGAGAGAGGAGAGGCGCAACATGGAGAGAGAGATGAAAAGGAGAGAGGATGGGGAGAGAGGAGAGGTGCAACATGGAGAGAGAGATGAAAAGGAGAGAGGATGGGGAGAGAGGAGAGGCGCAACATGGAGAGAGAGATGAAAAGGAGAGAGGATGGGGAGAGAGGAGAGGTGCAACATGGAGAGAGAGATGAAAAGGAGAGAGGATGGGGAGAGAGGAGAGGCGCAACATGGAGAGAGAGATGAAAAGGAGAGAGGATGGGGAGAGAGGAGAGGTGCAACATAGAGAGATGAAAATGAGAGAGGATGGGGAGAGAGGAGAGGTGCAACATGGAGAGAGATGAAAAGGAGAGAGGATGGGGAGAGAGGAGAGGCGCAACATGGAGAGAGAGATGAAAAGGAGAGAGGATGGGGAGAGATGAGAGGTGCAACATAGAGAGATGAAAATAAGAGAGGATGGGGAGAGAGGAGAGGTGCAACATGGAGAGAGATGAAAAGGAGAGAGGAGAGGCGCAACATGAAGAGTGGTGAGAGCGAGTGGAAAAGAGAGAGGGAGTAGCTGGTAATCCTTCTTCACCATAGATTACATCATTCTGAGAATGCACATGTGGCCTCTGAATGTGGTTACACCGGCACGCGAAGTGGTCGCCTCCGGTCCAGACACCCGTGTTGTGTTTTCCTAGCTGGTGACGCCGCGGTCACAATGCGGTCACAGGGTTGGTTATGAAGTGGTCACAATGGTATCCACTCCTGAAGAAAGCAGCTCATCTAATGACAGGACTGACTGTGTGTTGCCTGTCTATAGAAACATATACCTCCATATGCATGACATATGTGTTGTTCTAGTTGCTGTTTAATGACTATGTTGTTATTTTAACCCATTAAGTGTATGATTGTATGTGTGTGTATGTGTGTTTGTATGCGGGCATGTGTGTATGTATGTGTCTATGTGTGTTTGTATGTGTCTGTGTGTATATGTGTGTTTGTCTGTGTGTGAATGTGTGTTTGTATGTGTATTTGTTTTTTCCATGTATGTGCGTGTATGTGTGTATGTGCGTGTACAGTATGTGTGTATGTACATGTATGTGTGTTTGTATGTCTTTATGTAAGTGTACAGTATGGCCTTCCCTGTGGCTCAGTTGGTAGAGCATGGTGTTTGCAATGCCAGGGTTGTGGGTTCGATTCCCACGGGGGGCCAGTAGGGGGGGGGAAATGTATGAAATGTATGCATTCACTACTGTAAGTCGCTCTGGATAAGAGCGTCTGCTAAATGACTAAAATGTAAAATGTGTGTATGTGTGTATGTGTGTTGGTATGTGTTTGTGTGCACTTAATGTAGATGATGTTGCCACTATGAAACATTTCTATCTTAATGTAGATAATGTTGACGCTATGAAACGTTTCTATCTTAATGTAGATCATGTTGCCACTATCAAACGTTTCTATCTTAATGTAGATCATGTTGCCACTATCAAACGTTTCTATCTTAATGTAGATAATGTTGCCACTATGAAAAGTTTCTATCTTCAAAAAAGTTCTAATCTGATTAAAGTTGATCTTTATCTCTGCATCTTTCCCTTCCCTCTCTCTTTTCTCTTTGATTTCCTCTGTCTCTCTCTGTGGGCCTTTGTACAGCCCCCCTGTCCTGTGTTGTTTGCAGGGAGAAATAGAGGTCAAGGGGGAAAATTAAATTAGACTCATTTGATCATGGCGGAGAAGGAGATCTCTCTCATTAAAGTGTTGAGACCCCCGCCGTGATGTCATTAGGGCCTCATTTACCCAATGCTCAGGACCTGAGGAGCCATGCAGCATTTCTACCTCATTTCGTGGAAAAAGGAATGATGGACAGAGAGAGAGGAAGAGAGAGAGTGCATCACTTTGGGTCAATGTAGCTACAGTTAAAGTCGGAAATTTACATACACCTTGGCCAAATACATTTCAACTCAGTTTTTCACAATTCCTGACGTTTAATCCTAGTAAAAATTCCCTGTCTTAGGTCAGTTAGGATCACCACCTTATTTTAAGAATGTGAAATGTCAGAATAATAGTAGCGAGAATGATTTATTTCAGCTTTTATGTCTTTTATTACATTCCCAGTGGGTCAGAAGTTTACATACACTCAATTAGTATTTGGTAGCATTGCCTTTAAATTGTTTAACTAGGGTCAAACGTTTCGGGTAGCCTTCCACAGGTTTCCACAATAAGTTGGGTGAATTTTGGTCCATTCCTCCTGACAGAGCTGGTGTAACCGAGTCAGGTTTGTAGGCCTCCTTGCTTGCACATGCTTTTTCAGTTCTGCCCACACATTTTCTATAGGATTGAGGTCAGGCTTTGTGATGGCCACTCCAATACCTTGACTTTGTTGTCCAGCCATTATGCCACAACTTTGGAAGTATGCTTGGAGTCATTGTCCATTTCGAAGACCAAGCTTTAAGTTCCTGACTGATGTCTTGAGATGTTGCTTCAATATATCCAAATACTGTTCCTGCCTCATGATGCCATCTATTTTGTGAAGTACACCAGTCCCTCCTGCAGCAAAGCACCCCCACAACATGATGCTGCCACCCCTGTGCTTCACGGTTGAGATGGTGTTCTTCAACTTGCAAGCCTCCCCCTTTTTCCTCCAAACATAACGATGGCCAAACCATTCTATTTTTGTTTCATCAAACCAGATTACATTTTTCCAAAAAGTACGATCTTTGTCCCCATGTGCAGTTGCAAACCGTAGTCTGGCTTTTTTATGGTGGGTTTGGAGCAGTGGCTTATTCCTTGCTGAGCGGCCTTTCGGGTTATGTTAATATAGGACTCGTTTTACTGTGGATATAGATACTTTTGTTCCTGTTTCCTCTAGCATCTTCACAAGGTCTTTTGCTGTTGTTCTGGGATAGATTTGCACTTTTCGCACCAAAGTACGTTCATCTTTAGGAGACAGAACACGTCTCCTTCCTGAGCGGTATGACGGCTGGCGTGGTCCCATGGTGTTTATACTTACGTACTATTGTTTGTACAGATGAACGTGGAACCTTCAGGCATTTGGAAATTGCTCCCAAGGATGAACCAGACTTGTGGAGGTCTACAATTTTTTTCTGAGGTCTTAGCTGATTTCTTTTGATTTTCCCTGGATGTCAAGCAAAGAGGCACTGAGTTTGAAGGTAGGCCTTGAAATGCATCCACAGGTACACCTCCAATTGACTCAAATGATGTCAATTAGCCTATCAGAAGCTTCTAAAGCCATGACAGAATTTTCTGGAATTTTCCAAGCTGTTTAAAGGCACAGTCAACTTAGTGTATGTAAACTTCTGACCCACTGGAATTGTGATACAATGAATTATAAGTAATCTGTCTGTAAACAATTGTTGGAAAAATTACTTGTGTCATGCACAAAGTAGATGTCCTATCCGACTTGCCAAAACTATACTTTGTTAACAAGAAATTTGTGGAGTGGTTGAAAAACGAGTTTTAATGACTCCAACCTAAGTGTATGTAAACTTCCGACTTCCACTGTATAAACCGCAAGAAAATCTATGTAAATGTGACTTATGGACTTAAATAATGTCAATCTAGACAGAAATGCCAGCAGACAGACAGATAGGCAGAAGGTTGATGAAAATACAGATTGATACAATAGGATGTTTTAATCATAACTATAGCCGACTTTTACCTGATAGCCTACTTTTACCTTACCCCCCCATCAGGCTGTACTCAATAAACCTGGGAGGATAAACACATAACAGACCTTCTGTTTTCTGCCACTCAGGAACTGTACAGGTTCTTCTGAGTCAGCACACAGAGTTAATGTCTTCATTTCCACACCCTGCCTCACACACAGACACACACACACACACACACACACACACACACACACACACACACACACACACACACACACACACACACACACACACACACACACACACACACACACACACACACACACACACACACACACGTCTCCTGATCTCTGAGGTAATGCATTTTGATGTCCGTCTAAATGCCTGAGTGAAACGTGTGCACTCGAGGGCTGGTAGCGTATGGGGTCCTTCAGAAGTGATTAGAGTCAGTTGGGTGGAAGGAGCTGAACAGGGGGAGGGGAGTTGGGGGACCCACATCCCCAGGTACGGGAAGCCGCTGAGGCGTCACTCATTGGGTCCTGTCCCCCGCTCCGGAGGGGCTCGGGCGTATCCGAGTGGCTCTAAGGAAATCATACACCCTGTCAGAAGGTATTGAGCCCCTGCCTCAGAATAAGCCAGGGTCAGCCAACGTTTGCTAAGAAAGAGAAATGAGAAGGAGAGTGTTGGGCAGTGATAAAGGGTCTGGCTAAACCAAGTTTTATGCAAGACAGTGAGTGGATTGTAGGAATCTGTTTGACAGCCTTGATATAAGTAGCAGGTTTGATTCATCCTGCATTATTTTTCAAGTAGCCAGACATTTTTTACCTTTAACGTCAATTCCCTGCGTCCAGCGTAGTTGTAAAAACAGATGTAGGATCTTAATTTGAGCCAGTTTGCTACATCAGAAAAATTATCCTGCAGCAACAGGAAATGTGAATTATTATGTGGATTATAATTTGATTACCCCTGCAACAGGGTAATCAAATTAAGATTCTACACCTGTAGCTCTTGCTAAGCTCTCTTTGAGTTCCCCCAGACACCCATCTGTTCCACACGTCAACCTGAGTAGGACTTATCTGAACAAAAGGGGCCGATAAGAGGAATCAGACTGGGCTATTTAGACAGACATAGCACTCAGCTCTGCTCAGCACGGATGTAAGCCACCATTATAGGCCCTTGAACTACACTCTGTTAGATAGAATGCGACAACATGAAGACATGGATCAATACAGACTGATACACACAATCTGAACGGACAGCTTCAAGCACTGTTTACCAGTTTGACAGTAAGAAGGAGCTTAGGGGTAATAGGTTTGTGCGTGTGTGTGTGTGTGTGTGTGTGTGTGTGTGTGGGTGTGTGTGTGTGTGTGTGTGTGTGTGTGTGTGTGTGTGTGTGTGTGTGTGTGTGTGTGTGTGTGCATGTGTGTGCGTGTGTGTGCGTGTGCGCGTGTGTGTGTCTGGGTCTGTGTGCCTGTGTGTGAGGGAGAATGTGTGTGTTGGACAGGATTGGGATCAATTCCATTTTAATTCCACTCAAAAGTACACCAAATTCCAAATATAAATGTTCCTAACTGAAAAGAATTGAAGATAATTCAAATAGGAATTTCAGTGTACTTCCTGAATTAACAGAAATGCAAATAGAATTGAGCCTAACCCTCGTGTTGGCACGTCTAACATTGCTTATCAAGATTCAATCAGTCAGAGCCATGGAGGAAGCAAGTGTCATGATGTGGCCCTTTCTGGGTGTATATCATGGCTTCCCCCTCTCTCACTCTCTCCTACACCCAGGTTCTGTTATCTCAGGTTGTAAATTCCTGGCGGAGACTCTCTTCCCCTTTTCATGCAGAGAGAGACCACAGAGTGAACAAAGGATTTGTGAGGATGTGGGAAGGGTCTGTGGACACTTAAGGGACAGTTATGTTGAGTGTGTTTCATTTGATGACCGAAGGACAGGAAACACACATAACTATATCTCTGAATGTGTACATTTCTCAATTATGGTGGTTTGCATCTAATTCTGTATAAAATGAATGAGTAGAGATGAAACTATTTGTGAAATTATGCTATTAGATGTTAAACTTTCCTTTTGATAGAATTTAATTCCCTGTAAAGTTGAACTAGTCACCGGCCACGCCCCCATGAGCACAGGCATGATCTGGAGTCATGGAACTGCCTTTTCTATTGTTACAAATAAAAACCCCTCCTGAGGAAATCCTTCAGACCACAAATACCTCAGTGTAAGCTGAGATGGCACAGGTTTTAGTACCAAGACTAGAAAGCCATACCACGTGGAGCTTTGGCTACACGGCTGGAAATGTTTTAACACTGAGACTATCGATCCCTACAGAATAAGAGCAAATCTTAGATACTAATTTTTCAGATATTTAAATATCTGAAGAGTTATTTTCGGAAAATTGTAACTTCGTAATCTGAAGATTTTCCGTGGTGCCCCGACTTCCTAATTAATTAAATGTACATGATTAGTTTAATTACGTAATAATAATTACAGAGAATTGATTTGATCATATAACAGTCTTCACCTTTAATGATGCCAAAGACACAACATATTATGGTGCCCCGTGTGAGGCATCTAAGATTGAATGAGACTTTGCTGTTGAATTATGTATTTATCAATTGTGCAAACAGACTGCTGTATGCGAACAGAGAAAGTTATTGGTTGCGTGTGTGTTTCTATTTGAACGAGCTATTTGGAAGTGCCTCCGGTCGTGTGTTGATAGCGTCAGCGCAATGAGTTGTAAATTCCGGATTTAGTCCAGGCCAAACGGTACTTTTTCTGTCGGTCAATATTCATTTCTAGAGCAAGAGCATAGAGCCAGTAAGGTTAGAAATTAGAGGATATATCTGTTTGGTAATCGAGCCAAAGTACTATCTGTCCGCTTACCGCGCTAAGCCAGTGTGGGTAGGCCACAGGCATATCTGTTTTTATGTACCGTGGGCTCCGGTAATATAATGCTAGCAAATAGTATGCCAAATGGGTTAATGTGAGACTAGTAAACCTCCCTTTCCATGGTGAAGGGGACCCTATTTTGTGCTTGGAAGTGAGATTTCTGTACAAAGTAAGATTAGCTTGCACGAGATACTAAGCTAACAAATGGAAAACAGCATTTTCTTTTTCCTGTGTCAGGTTGAAATTCCTCCACCTTGCGCGATGGAAGTCCCACCCTTTGTACTTCCGTTGATTTCAACTTTCTGTGATCAGTTACACCCTGGTGGTGAATAATCACCAGTACATTTTCTTCAAAAGGAATTAGGTAACACCCGAACGTGGATCAAGTTAAGATATCCAGCCAATCGCAATTGACTGGATATTGATGTTTCATTCAATTTAACTAAAATATTGATTTGTAAGCAAGCGGAGGAAATCTCATCACTGAATCTCTCTCGCTCAAGACCTCTATCTGCAATGACAGATAAGTTTGAGACCGAAAGGAGCAAGTGCGACACTCACGTGTCAAAAATCAGTACTGTAAGCACTCAAGTGGACTCTGCAATGCAGCAGAATAACACCCTTAGTTACCATCTGGAGAAAATCCAGAATGGTCACGCACTACAATGTGACTTCTCATCCAAGCAACCGGAGCCTGGTACTCAAAGGAGTAAAGGGGATAGGTTTGAGACTTTGTCTCCCTCATGTTTTTCTCAGTCTTCTCCTCTTGGCCATTTGGCACTGAGTAATATGGCACCTCTTGGCCAACAAAGCCAAAGCTTGGCTTCTCCTCTTGGAGGGTGCATTATCAAGTATTGGTGCATTGAGAGATGATGCACAACAACTGTAGCGACCACGAAACCACGATTCCAATAACCTCCGCTGTCGAAAATAACTGTAAAGTACGTCGCCTTCGAAATGACTACAGCTACAATCGACCTGTTCGCTACGTTCCTGCACCCAACCCACACAAAGTGTCAGAGCACAAGGGTAACAAAGGATTAACCTCTACGGGCTAGGGGGCAGCATTGAGGATTTTGGAAAAAATATGTGCCCATTTTTAACTGCCTCCTACACCTACCCAGTAACTAGAATATGCATATACTTATTATATATGGATAGAAAACACCCTAAAGTTTCTAAAACTGTTTGAATGGTGTCTGTGAGTATAACAGAACCCATTTGGCAGGCAAAACCCTGAGACAGATTCTGACAGGAAGTGGATACCTGATGTGTTGAATTGACTTTGAGCCTATGCCATTGAAAAACAAAGGGGCTGAGGAATATTTTGGCACTTCCTATTGCTTCCACAAGATGTCACCAGCCTTTACAAAGTGTTTTGAGTCTTCTACAGTGAGATCTGACCGAATAAGAGCCATGGAACGTGATGGCCCATTAGACACCTGGCGTGCGAGTTGATGGTGGGTACTCTCATTCCGAAACATTTTAAAAGAGAACCCAATGGTCCGCCTTGAATTTTATTCATGTTCTGGTTAAAAAAGGCCCTAATGATTTATGCGATACAACGTTTGACATGTTTGAACGAACGTAAATATATTTTTTCCGTTCGTGATGTGAAGTGAAGTCCGGCTGGCTTAGATCATGTGCTAACAACACGGAGGTTTTGGGACATAAATGATGAGCTTTTTTGAACAAAACTACATTCGTTATGGACCTGGGATTCTTTGGAAGTGACATCTGATGAAGAGAATCAAAGGTAATGGATTATTTACATAGTATTTTCGATTTTAGATCTCTCCAACATGGCGGTTAGTCTGTATCGCAATGCGTATTTTTCTGGGCGCAGTGCTCAGATTATTGCAAAGTGTGATTTCCCAGTAAGGTTCATTTTAAATCTGGCAAGTCCATTGCGTTCAAGAGATGTAAATCTATAATTCTTTGAATGACAATATAATATTTTACCAATGTTTTCTAATATTAATTAATTATTTTGTTGTGATGACTTGACTGCCGGTATTGGAGGGAAACGATTTCCTGAACATCAACGCCATAGTAAAACACTGTTTTTAGATATAAATATGAACTTGATAGAACTAAAAATGCATGCATTGTCTAACATAATGTCCTAGGAGTGTCATCTGATGGAGATTGTAAAAGGTTAGTGCATAATTTTAGCTGATTTTATGGTTTTGGTGACGCCTGTCTTTGAATTGACAATACACTACACACAGCTATTGTCAATGTACTCTCCTAACATAACCTAACTTTATGCTTTCGCCGTAAAACCTTTTTGAAATCGGAAAACGTGGTTAGATTAAGGAGATGTTTATCTTTCAAAGGGTGCCAGATAGTTGTATGTTTGAAAAACTTGAATTTTGACATTTATTTGGTTTCAAATTTGCCGCTCTTGAAATGCACCTGCTGTTGATAGGGTGCGCCACAGGTGGCACGCTAACGTCCCACATAGCCCAAAGAAGTTAAAGGACGATCAAAATGTAGGCCAATGTAGTCCCGAAGTTCCACTACTCTAGTTCCACTAAAGCGAGAAAAATTTGAGAAAAGGGTAAAAGATAAGTCACAAGGACTAGATGGGGAATTACCGGACACCAGGTCCGCAGGAATTAACACTCATAGCAAGGACGTTAACATTCAAATTTCTCCCGCTCTCACTCGAGACCTTATCCAGGGCCCACGGAATATTCCGATTTGGCTCTCGCCTTCTGTAAGAAGAAGGCGACTCAATTACCACCCCATCGACTGGGGGATTGTGCGATAAATATCCTGGTAGACGCAGCACTTCCCAGGAGTCACGTGTACCCTCTGTCACAGGAGGAGACGACGGCTATGGAAACATATGTCTCTGAATCCCTGGGGCAGGGATACATTCGGCCCTCCACTTGACCTGACTCCTCGAGTCTCTTTTTTCTGAAGACGAAGGATGGAGGTCTGCACCTGTGTATTGACTATCGGGGTGTCAATCAGATCACAGTGAGGTACAGCTACCCGCTGCCTCTCATTACCGGTGCGATCGAGTCAATGCACAGGGCGCGCTTCTTCACAAAATTGGATCTCAGGAGCGCTTACAACCTGGTGCGTATCCGGGAGGGGGACGAGTGGAAGACGGCATTTAGTACCACCTCAGGGCACTATGAGTACCTCGTCATGCCGTACGGGTTGATGAATGCTCAATCAGTCTTCCAGACCTTTGTTGACGAGATTTTCCCAGGACCTGCACGAGCAGGGTGTAGTGGTGTATATCGACGACATTCTGATATACTCCGCAACACGTGCTGAGCATGTGTCCCTGGTGTGCAGGGTGCTTGGTCAACTGTTGGAGCATGACCTGTACGTCAAGGCTGAGAAATGTCTGTTCTTCCAACAGTCCGTCTCCTTCCTAGGGTACCACATTTCCACTTCAGCGGTGGAGATGGAGAGTGACCGCATTTCAGCCGTGCGTAAGTGGCCGACTCCCACCACGGTAAAGGAAGTGCAGCGGTTTCTAGGGTTTGCCAACTACTACCGGAGGTTTGTCTGGGGTTTTGGTCAGGTAGCGGCTCCCATTACCTCACTGCTGAAGTGTAGACCGGTGCGACTGCAGTGGTCGGCTGTGGCGGACAGTGCTTTTGGTCACCTGAAGGTTCTGTTTACCTCGGCAAAGAGACTGAACCCTCGCCAGGCAAGGTGAGCTATGTTTTTTACCCGTTTTGTGTTCAACCTGTCCTACCGACCAGGTTCCCAGAACACTAAGGCAGACGCACACACATCACCCTCCTCTGGTCATCCTGGTATCGGTCGGACAGTGCGTTGTCTTAGTGGGAAGTACTGGTGGTCCACCTTGGCCAAGGACGTGAGGGTTTATGTTTCCTCCTGTTCAGTGTGCGCCCAGTGCAAGGCTCCCAGGCACCTGCCCAGAGGGAAGTTACAACCCCTACCCGTTCCACAACGGCCGTGGTCGCACCTATCGGTGGACTTCCTGACGGATCTTCCTCCCTCACAGGGCAACACCACGATCCTGGTTGTTGTGGATCGGTTTTCTAAGTCCTACCGTCTCCTCCCTTTGCCCGGTCTCCCTATGGCCCTACAGACTGCCGAGGCCCTGTTCACTCACGTCTTCCGGCACTACGGGGTGCCTGAGGACATAGTCTCTGATCGGGGTCCCCAGTTCACGTCCAGGGTCTGGAGAGCGTTCATGGAACGTCTGGGGGTCTCGGTCAGCCTCACCTCGGGTTTTCACCCTGAGAGTAACGGGCAGCTGGAGAGAGTAAACCAGGATGTGGGTAGGTTTCTGTGGTCATATTGCCAGGACCGGCCGGGAGAGTGGGCAGCGTTCATCCCCTGGGCAGAGATGGCCCAAAACTCACTCCGCTACTCCTCTACTAACCTCTCTCCCTTCCAGTGTGTCCTGGGGTATCAGCCAGTTCTGGCACCGTGGCATCAGAGCCAGATCGAAGCTCCTGCAATGGACGAATGATTTAAGCACTCGGAGGAGACCTGGGATGCCGCCCATGTGCACCGCAATGGGCCATGAGGCGGCAGAAGGCGAGCACCGACTACCACCGCAGTGAGGCCCCGGTGTTCGCACCAGGGGACCGGGTCTGGCTCTCGACCCGAAACCTGCCCCTCCGCCTGCCCTGCCGGAAGCTGGGTCTGCAGTTTGTGGGGCCATTCAAAGTCCTGAGGAGACTGAACGAGGTATTCTACAGGTTACAGCTTCCCCCAGATTACCGTATTAATCCCAAATTCCATGTGTCTCTCTTCAGGCCGGTGGTGGCTGGTCCACTCCAGGAGTGTGAGGTGCGGGAGGTTCCTCCACCCCCTCTGGACATCGAAGGTGCCCCGGCGTATGCAGTTCGAGCCATCCTGGACTCGAGGCGTCGGGCGAGGGGCCGGAGGAGAGATGCTGGGGGCCAGTGGAGGACGTCTTGGACCATTCGTTGCTGCGGGAGTTCCACCGTCTCCACCCGGATCGCCCTGCGCCTCGTCCTCCAGTTCGTCCCCGAGGTCGGTGTTGGCGCGCTGCTGGAGCTGCGCATCAAGGGGGGGGTACTGTCATGACTTTCGCCGAAGTCGGTCCCTCTCCTTGTTCTCGGCGGCGTTCGGCGGTCGACATCACCGGCCTTCTAGCCATCGCCGATCCACTTTTCATTTGCCATTTGTTTTGTCTTTGTCTTACACACCTGGTTTCAATTCCTCAATTACTTGTTCATTATTTAAACCTCTGTTCCCCCATGTTTGTTTGTGAGTAATTGTTTGTATGTAATACGGTCCGTTATTGTGGGCTCGCATTATTGCGTTGTATTTGTTTGTATTTTGAGTAAATACGTTTTTTACTCAAATCTGCTGTCCTGCACCTGACTCCTCCACACCAGCTCACACAGACTTTATTACAATTATAGAGCTTTGCTTTGGTGTGGATTTAGTTGTGTTCCTCTATTGTAGTCACCTTTCCTTATGTCTATTGTGGATTGTGTTTCTGTGGGCCAATAGAAAGTCTACAAAACTATGAGCAAACCAACCTATGTATTGAACCTATGTATCCTGCACGCAAGGTGCTTATTTTTTATTACATTTTTCATCAGGGATTTACATTTTAGTCATTTAGCAGACACTCTTATCCAGAGCGACTTACAGTAGTGAATGCATACATTTCATTTCATGCCTTCTCTTCTTCTTTTTTGTTGCTGTACTGGCCCCCCGTGGGAATCGAACCCACAACCCTGGCGTTGCACACACCATGCTGGTAGTTGCAAACACCATGGTCTACCAACTGAGCCACAGGGAAGCTGGATAATATTAGATTGTATGTGTATGAAATTGTTTGGTGAAATATACATAAAAGGAGAGTAATTTCCCATAATTCTACTGAGATTTTTTTTAAGACATACTAACTTTCTGCTTGTACTCAAACCTAATTATGGTTGTTATTTTGATGAATGTAATTGCAATTTTAAGTGTATAATATAGTTTTGATGAATGTACTTATGTTTTGAGAAGGCAACTACACTTTGAAAACGCATTTACTGTTTTCAGAAAGGCCACAGAGTTCTGTGTATTGTGGACACTGTTTTGAAAATCGACATAATTGTTGCCAAAAATTATTGTACGCAATTAAGAAAAACTGTAACTCGGTGACACAGATCATATCAGTCCCTTTATAACACTGTTACCCAGATTGAACAAACAGTATGTCATTATTCACAGCCTACTGCACATACTACACCGTCACCACTCATCAGTCCTAATGCATTTCACTTGTTCACAATGTCAGCCATTTTGTTTACAACCCCCTCCAAGCAACTCTGACCTTTTGTCCACAACTGGGCCTTCCCCTCGGATGCTGACCTTTCACTGGGAAGGCGAGTTTGTAATGTGAAGACGCACTCGTGTTTTCCCTTCCTGAATGTCATGCCTGGAGGCGCAACAATGCTCTGTATCTCATCTACAGGCATCTCACTTTATCACCATTCAAGCTGTTATGCTGTTATTAAAACAGCAGCTAAATCCTCACAAAAAAGGCCTGACAAAGTGAGGTCATGTCAGACTAATGTAAGAGAAATGTTGCTTGAAAAGACATGCACATTTATCGAAGGCTTAATTTCAACTTGAATAAGGGAATGATGTCACAAAGATCGGTGATACAGTCTCTTTTCTTCCCACACACTCGAAGAACTCACACACACATCACATGCATATACAAATACGTACACTACACTCGCATGAACACACACACACAAACACAAACACACAGCTTGGTGGAGTGCTGACTGCAAACTTGTTTTTATGCACATATACTGGACGTACTGGTGGGTAAATAAGGAGTTACACAGAACTGAGAAGAAAATCTGTCATGTAGCATAAATGCTTAATAAGCATACAAATATGTTTATAGTTTCAGTACTGTTTTGGGCTATGCAAGTTATTATGCTTATCTCCACATGAATCCACACAAATAAAAGTAAGAAACCATGGCATGTGTTATAGCTGAGACATCTTTCTAGCCCGAAGGCTGGCTTATATAACACAAGGACAATAGCGCAATGCTATCTAAAGAAAATCCAATTGCACAGTTGGAGATTTTCAGTCAGTATGACATTTATACTCTAAAAGAAACCCCCTAGCCCTCACACATACATCATAGTAAAACGTCTGTCATGATAATGATACATTTTTTATATTTATTCAGATTACATTTAAAGTCAAGGTACATTCACAGAGAGATATAAATACAGAAAAAACCACCGGAATATGACATGCACACTGGACTTTGTTACATTATATGCTACGGTTGGCCATGGGACTTTTGTAATGGTAATGCCTATGCTAAAACTGACCTTGACTTTGAATGTATGTAGTTGTATGTATTTAGTTCTGTCCTTGAGCTCTTCTTGTCTATTGATGTTCTGCATTATGTCATTCTGTATTGTGCTTTGTGAGGACCCCAGGAAGAGTAGCTGCTGCTTTTGCAACAGCTAATGGGGATCTTAATAAAATACCAAATACCCCCCAAAATACTTTAATTTACGATTCTACCTATTGCCTCTTATTGTGGATTATGCCATATTACCATAAACTCTGACCGCAAGTTCCTTTCTTGGAGTCTCGGATTTCATTCACGTTGAAAAAGAAAACTGATTTTGATGTAGCTACTGCATACTATTTAAATGTTGAAATGTATCATTTCACATTTCCCTGTACATATTAAGGATCACCTAACTTTACAAGACTCACACTACTCCTTTCAACAACAGAAATTACAAAATACATCATGAGGTTTGAGTAAGACCTTTCAGATACAAAGGCCCAACTTACTGGCATAATTTACAAATAGAAATCAGGGCATTACAAAAACACAGTGAATTTTAAGAAGCCCTAATGTTTCAAACTGTTTTTAACTAATAGAAACATCACCATGTGAAGATATTTGTAAATATGCATGTATGTATGTACAGTTGAAGTCGGACGTTTACATCCACTTAGGTTGGAATGATTAAAATTTGTTTTTCAACCACTCCACAAATTTCTTGTTAACAAAGTATAGTTTTGGCAAGTCGGTTAGGACTCCTACTTGGTGCATGACACAAGTAATTTTTCCAACAATTGTTTACAGACAGATTATTTCACTTATAATTCACTGTATCACAATTCCAGTGGGTCAGAAGTTTACATAGTGTAACGGTTGTCGTCTGGAATGGATTTTTTTTAAAGTGAACACCAAAATAACAAAACGAGAACGAACGAACAACAAAACAGTCTTGTCAGGCTTACACAGGCAAAACAAGAAACAACCTCCCACAAATCACAAACACAAACACACCCTAATATATAGGACTCTCAATCAAAGGCAATAGACAACCCCTGCCTTCAATTGACAGTCCACACCCCAATTAACTACACATAGAAACAGACTAACTAGAAGGAACATAGAAATAGACTAACATATAGCAGTGACCAAAAAACCCGGAAATAATAAATCAAACACCCCACTACATAAACCATCACCCCGACACACATAAACAAAATACCCTCTGCCACGTCCTGACCAAACTACAATAGCAAATAATCTTATTACTGGTCAGGACGTGACACATACACTAAGTTGACTGTGCCTTTAAACAACGTGGAAAGTTCCAGAAAATTATGTCATGACTTTAGAAGCTTCTGATAGGCTAATTGACATCATTTGAGTCAATTGGAGGTGTACCTGTGGATGTATTTCAAGGCCTACCTTCAAACTCAGTGCCTCTTTGCTTGACATCATGGGAAAATCTAAAGAAATCAGCTAAGACCTCAGAAAAAAATTGTAGACCTCCACAAGTCTGGTTCATCCTTGGGAGCAATTTCCAAACACCTGAAGGTACCACATTCATCTGTACAAACAATAGTATGCAAGTATAAACACCATGGGACCACGCAGCCGTCATACCGCTCAGTAAGGAGACGTGTTCTGTCTCCGAAAGATGAACATACTTTGGTGCGAAAAGTGCAAATCTATCCCAGAACAACAGCAAAAGACCTTGTGAAGATGCTGGAGGAAACAGGTACAAAAGTATCTATATCCACAGTAAAAGGAGTCCTATATCGACATAACCTGAAAGGCCGCTCAGCA
The DNA here is from genome assembly GCF_901001165.1 of Salmo trutta. Classification (NCBI taxonomy): domain Eukaryota; kingdom Metazoa; phylum Chordata; class Actinopteri; order Salmoniformes; family Salmonidae; genus Salmo; species Salmo trutta. The sequence goes on from NC_042968.1 coordinate 22,938,414, forward strand.
AGGAATAAGCCACTGCTCCAAAACCGCCATAAAAAAGCCAGACTACAGTTTGCAACTGCAGATGCGGACAAAGATTGTACTTTTTGGAAAAATGGAATCTGGTCTGATGAAACAAAAATAGAACTGTTTGTCCATCGTTATGTTTGGAGGAAAAAGGGGGAGGCTTGCAAGTCAAAGAACACCATTTCAACCGTGAAGCACGGGGTGGCAGCATCCTGTTCCAGGGGTGTTTTGATGCAGGAGGGACTGGTGCACTTCACAAAATAGATGGCATCATGAGGGTGGAAAATTATGTGGATATATAGAAGCAACATCTCAAGACATCAGTAAGGAACTTAAAGCTTGGTGGCAAATGGGTCTTCCAAATGAACTAGAACCCCAAGCATACTTCCAAAGTTGTGGCAAAATGGCTTAAGGACAACAAAGTCAAGGTTTTTGGCCCATTCCTCTGTCGGGAGGAATGGGCCAACAATTCACCCAACTTATTGTGGAAACTTGTGGAAGGCTACCCGAAACGTTTGACCCAAGATAAACAATTTAAAGGCAATGCTACCAAATATTAATTGAGTGTATGTAAACTTCTGACCCACTAGGAATGTGATGAAAGACATAAAGCTGAAATAAATAATTATCTCTACTATTATTCTGACATTTCACATCCTTAAAATAAAGTGGTGATCCTAACAGACCTAAGACAGGGAATTTTTTACTAGGATTAAATGTCAGGAACTGTGAAAAACTGAGCTTAAATTTATTTGGCTAAGTTGCATGTACATTTCTGACTTCAACTGTATATATGTATGTAAACTCAGCAAAAAAAGAAATGTCCTCTCATTGTCAACTGCGTTTGTTTTCAGCAAACTTAACATGTGTAAATATTTGTTTGAACATAACAAGATTCAACAACTGAGACATAAACTGAACAAGTTCCACAGACGTGTGACTAACAGAAATTGAATAATGTGTCCCTGAACAAAGGGGGGGTCAAAATCAAAAGTAACAGTCAGTCTCTAGTGTGGCCACCAGCTGCATTAAGTACTGCAGTGCATCTTCTCCTCATGGACTGCACCAAATTTGCCCATTCTTGCTGTGAGATGTTACTCCACTCTTTCACCAAGGCACCTGCAAGTTCCCGGACATTTCTGAGGGGAATGGCCCTAGCCCTCTACCTTCGATTCAATGGGATTGAGATCCGGGCTCCTTGCTGGCCATGGCGGAACACTGACATTCCTGTCTTGTAGGAAATCACGCACAGAACGAGCAGTATAACTGGTGGCATTATCATGCTGGTGGGTCATGTCAGGATGAGCCTGCAGGAAGAGTACCACATGAGGAAGGAGGATGTCTTCCCTGTAACGCACAGCATTGAGATTGCTTGCAATGACAACAAGCTCTGTCCGATGATGCTGTGACACACCGCCCCAGACCATGACGGACCCTCCACCTCCAAATCGATCCCGCTCCAGAGTACAGGCCTCGGTGTAACTCTCATTCCTTCGATGACAAATGCAAATCCAACCATCGCCCCTGGTGAGACAAAACTGCGACTCGTCAGTGAAGAGCACTTTTACCAGTCCTGTCTGGTCCAGCGACGGTGGGTTTGTGCCCCTAGGCGACGTTGTTGCCGGTGATGTCTGGTGAGGACCTGCCTTACAACAGGTCTACAAGCCTTTAGTCAAGCCTCTCTCAACCTATTGCCGACAGTCTGAGCACTGATGGAGGGATTGTGCGTTCCTGGTGCAACTCAGGCAGTTGTTGTTGCCATCCTGTACATGTCCCGCAGGTGTGATGTTCGGATGTACCGATCCTGTGCAGGTGTTGTTACACGTGGTCTGCCACTGCGAGGACGATCATCTGTCCGTCCTGTCTCCCTGTAGTGCTGTCTTAGGCGTCTCACAGTATGGACATTGCAATTTATTGCCCTGGCCACATCTGCAGTCCTCATGCCTCCTTGCAGCATGCCTAAAGCACCCTGCTCATCACACAGATGAGCAGGGACCCTGGGCTTCTTTTTTTTCTCTTCAGAGTCAGTAGAAAGGACTCTTTATTTTCCTAGTTTTCATAACTGTGACCTTAATTGCCTACCGTCTGTAAGCTGTTAGTGTCCTAACGACCGTTCTCCAGGTGCAAGTTCATTAATTGTTTATGGTTCATTGAACAAGCATGGGAAGCTGTGTTTAAAACCTTTCCAATGAAGATCTGTGAAGTTATTTTGATTTTTACGAATTATCTTTGAAAGACAGTGTCCTGAAAAAGGGACTTCATACAGTAGGTACTTAGTTATATTAGTTGTAGAAGTAGTTTTTATTAGTTGTAGGCCTAGTAGTTGTAAAACAACTTTTTATGCTGTTAATGTACATTTTTGTTTTATTTCATAATTATTATTAGACAGTAGTTCAAATCAAATCAAAGTTTATTTGTCACGTTCGCCAAATACAACAGGAGTAGACCTTACAGTGAAATGCTAACTTACAAGCCCTAACCAACAGTGCAATGTTTAAGTAAAAAATAGGTATTAGGTAAACAATAGATAAGTAAAAACAATAAAATACAGTGAAAATAACAGTAGCGAGTCTATATACAGATGATACTGGTACAGAGTCAATGTGTGTGGGCACCGGTTAGTCAGGCTAATTGAGGTAATATGTACATGTAGGTATAGTTAAAGTGACTATGCATAGATGATAAACAGAGAGTAGAGGGGTTGGCAGATGGGGTGTGGCGGGACACAATGCAAATTGTCCAGGTAGCCATTTGATTACCTGTACAGGAGTCTTATGGCTTGGGAGGAAAAGGTGTTGAGAAGCCTTTTGGTCCTAGACTTGGCGCTCCGGTACCTCTTGCCATGCGTGAGTAGAGAGAACAGTCTATGACTGGGGTGGCTGTAGTCTTTTACACTTTTTAGGGCCTTCCTCTGACACCGCCTGGTGTAGAGGTTCTGGATGGCAGGAAACTTAGCCCCAGTGATGTACTGGGCCGTACGCACTACCCTCTGTAATGCCTTGCGGTCGGAGGCCGAGCAGTTGCCGAACCAGGCAGTGATGCAACCAATCAGGATGCTCTCGATGGTGCAGCTGTAGAACCTTTTGAGGATCTGAGGACCCATGCCAAATCTTTTCAGTCTCCTGAGGGGGAATAGGTTTTGTCATGCCCTCTTCACGACTCTCTTGGTGCGTTTGGACCATTCAAGTTTGTTGGTGATGTGGACACCAAGGACCTTGAAGCTCTCAACCTGCTCCACTACAGCCCCGTCGATGATAATGTAATAGTTGCCATATTATTGTTGTTACTAAGTATTGTTTGTTTGTTTGTTTGTTTAGCCTTTTTCATTTGGAGACTTGAAAATGAGATTTCATCCTGCAAGATTTCAAGTGAATACATATGTAAATCACCAACGGCAACCACAAACTTGCCTGACCTGTGAAAGTGATCGTCCGTGGTAGCCTGGGGGTGCCAATGGCACAGAAGTGAAGCACAGAGGTGAGTTGGTTTGCTCTGAGCACAGACTCTCTCCCCGTCTCTCCCTACATCCCTCTCCTTTTGCCTTTGTGCAGGTGAGCTGCGTTCCTTATGGGCTTTTTATGAATTCCTTGGCATTTGAGGCAAAACACCCACAACCACTTGGGCTCTGGATGCAGGGCCGTACCTGTGTTCGAGAGAGAGAATAAGTGATATAAGCACAGAAGGTACAGTATAGAGACTTGAAGAAAATGTTTTACTTTCCACACCAGAAATGTATTGATTGATTTATTATAGATTTCCAATGATGCAGAGTAAACCTCATATATTTACAATGCGGATTACAGAGTATTTGTGGCTCAAGGTAAACAGGTAATCCGCCTATCTTTTCATTATTACTATCACAACGGGCCCATGGGACGTGTTTCCACCCTGCGGTCAGAGCACATTGAGTGAGATGGGTGTGTGGGAGGGAAAGCTACACTGCTGTCCTCACCTGAGTAATGTGTCTACCGCTGGGGGTTAATGTCATGAGTGTGTGTGTGTGTGTGTGTGTGTGTGTGTGTGTGTGTGTGTGTGTGTGTGTGTGTGTGTGTGTGTGTGTGTGTGTGTGTGTGTGTGTGTGTGTGTGTGTGTGTGTGTGTGTGTCAATGGGAGTTAATGTGGCATGTGTGTATAGGGGTGAATATTTCCTGTGTTTTTGCAAGTGAACATACTGTATATTGACTCCAGTTGCATCTGCCTACCCTGCTTTACCTGCTGTGGCTGGGACTTTACTTTCTGAGTTTCTCAGTTCAGGTGGTACTGAAATAATGCAGGGACATTGCCTTCGATATAAACAGAATTCATGTTTAGAATGTCTCCTTTCCAATAAACATTCCCAGGTGGTGCAATGCGAGGACCACATTGTCGTGTCTTTGGCTATGCCGGATTAAGTGATATGACATGCTATTCTATAAAATAATTTCTCTGTAATTAATATTACCTGATTAAGCTAATCAGGTAGATAATTATCTAGAAAGTCGGGGTACCACGAAAGAATGTTTATAGAGCTGTTATCTTCCGAATAAACTTTTAAAAACCTAGTAATCTTTTACATCAAAATACCTACCTAATCACAGAATGCAAATTATGTCATTCAGAAAACGTCCCTGGTGGACGGAGCCGACATGACAGCTGGTTACACAAAGGAAAGGGGGTTGGGTTAGAGTGAAAGAGCGGGAAGACTGAGGAACAAAGGGAGAAGCTATGCTATCGTAAATACAGTATCTTATGCATTCTAAATTACCGCTCATTTGGAAAAGGAAAATGCAAGGAATATTTACTCTGAGCTGCGCTTCAATAGGTTGGTCGTAGATGGAAGGCCGTGATGCCCAACAGAGATCTGTTGTCTCTGGTGGTAAACTGGATACTTGGTAGTATCATGTTGTTTGTTAGAACTGCTCCTTTGTCCGTCCTTTCCTAGCCCACGTTTACAGCGGCCGCTGACAACTCAACGGCTAGGAGGTATCACTTCTGGAGTGAATAAGAGTTCAAAGTTCATACCAAGTTGCCATGCTTTTAGCTCATGCTGTATTCTGGCTGGTATAGTCGAAATTCATCCTTTCGGCGTGTATAGGTCGTCACCTTCACATTGAAATTCGATGCTAATTTTGTTAGGTCCTTGTCGTTCAACCAGAGCTCACGCTGAGGTTGGCTTAGTTCTTTAGGTGATCTTTGTCCTTTCAACGCGGGGACCAAAAGTCCTCACGTCCCTGGAACAGCTTATTATCTGAACACTTTCAACATAGGACTGACGCCCTAATGTCATTGGAACAGAAAGTTACATTTTCATCAAGGGCTTTATATAGTGGTAGGAGAGAGGGCATGTTTCATAGTTTACAACCAATGTATCTTCACATGGGCAGGGCCACTGAGTGAGCAGAGCTTTAACCTTATGAAAACCGAATTCTCTAATTTGGAAGCTAAAATTACATTTCATCTTTTCACAAATAGTTTAATATTTAAACACTTAAATTGCACAACAATTCCATGTGAATCTGTTAACTATAATGTGTAGACTTTCCAAGATACAGTTTATGTCGTCCTGTCATCAGTCATAATGTCTCTGACGCCAACTGATCTGGCATATATTCATTTAGTACCAATGCATATTTTCAACTAGTTGGATTACCGAAACATGGCTCCTTTCCCCCACCTTTTGATGTTCCCAGACTCTCTATGTTGAACAAAGGCTTTTCAAGAGTCCTTCGGTAGAGTCAAAAGAGAGGAAAGGGAGAAAGGTATTTATGGGGGTCATAAACCTTACCCACAGGCCAACGTCATGACAAAACCAGCAAAATACCACTGCCATCCTTGCAGTCTTTCTTGAAGTGAGACTCTAAGGCGGCTGACTCAATCAGTACTCTGAGCATGTGTACCCAAACCAAGACGAGTGGTCACATCATTTGAACCTTAACTCATATCTCACGCTATGCCTTGTTTATAGTTCTGGCGAACAGGAGAGAGAGCAAAACACGACTCCTAGTCTTCATCTCAAGACTGTCATGACCGGGAGAAGGAAGAGGAGGGGTGGACGGCTGTTTTCTTTTTACTCGCTGACAAGAAGCTGTGGTGTAATGGAGGGCTAAAAGCCCAGTAATTGCATCTTTCTGAGTGAAGCATCTTTTGACCTCAGAACAGCTTCAATACGTTGGGGCATGGTCTCTACAAGGTGTCGAAAGCGTTCCACAGGGGTGCTGTCCCATGTTGACTCCAATGCCTCCCACAGTTGTGTCAAGTTGGCTGGATGTCCTTTGGGTGGTGGACCATTCTTGATACACACGGGAAACTGTTGAGTGTGAAAAACCCATCAGCGTTGCAGTTCTTGACACAAACCGGTGCACCTGGCTCCTACTATCATGCCCAGGTCAAAGGCAGTTAAATATTTTGTCTTGCCCATTCACCCCTGAATGCACACACAAAATCCATGTCTCAATTGTCTCAATACTTAAAAATCTGTCTTTAACCTGTCTCCTCCCCTTAATCTACACTGATTGAAGTGGACATCTATAAGGCATCATAGCTTTCACCTGTATTCACCTGGTCAGTCTACATAATGGAATGCAGGTGTTCATAATGCTTTGTACACTCAGTGTATATACACTCACCTCATTACATTCAGTATAGAAACTGTGGGAAGATCACAATTGCATACTCCTCGTGTCCTCTCTCCTTGTCTCTTTCTCAAATCCCATTGGATGAGAAAGCCAGAGGTCCCGCCCCTCTAACCTTCTCTTCCAATGGGTTTTGAGAAGGAGACAAGGAGAGGGGACACGAGGAAAATGCAATTGAGATCTTCCCACAGGGAAGGAGGAGAGAGGGATATAGAGAAAAAGTGGAGAGAGAGAGGGAGGGAGAGAGAACGGAAGTTAGAGAGTGATATGAGATGACAGAGTATATAGGAGGGAAAATATAGGCTGGGGAGTGAGAGAGAAAAGAAGAATGGGGAGAGCAGGCTAGAGGGAGGGGATAAGAGAGCAAGCAACAAATTACACGTTTCAAAATAGTCAATTACAGATGTAGCTGTTCTGTTGGATTTTTGTGCTAATGCAATGATGAGTATACACTGTGCTTTTCACAATGCGCTTGTGTAATGCCTACTGGGAACCAAGATGCAAGGTAGTGCAAGGCAGTGTTCCACAAGCCCACCTCCAATCGTCTCCTCCTCCCCCCTCCTCTCTTCCTTTTGACATTCTTTTCGCTTGCTCTACCACCTTTCCTTCCTTCCTCTTGCTTCCTTCCCCCCTCTCACTCCAACCTTCCCCTCACCCCCTCTCCTCTCCCCCCTTTACTCCCCCTTCCTTCACACTCTCCTTCCCTCTCTCTTCTGCAGCGTTAGCTCCATGATGGATGATGGCTGGTTTCTCTGGCCGTCTTCCGGGTAAGTGGCCATGGGTAAGTATTTCAGGGTCAGGGCCGCAATGAGGTCTTGCCGTCTGCTAGAATAGCGTGGCGCCGAGGGAACTCCAGTGTAATTAGCCAAGTGTGGAGCCGCGCTTTCCTGTTATTGGTCGACTGTGACTTATAACCGTGCCAAGGGCCAGCTGTAAGATATGGATGCTGCGCTGGCCCAGCTGTGCAGGATAGCCAGGCTAATAGCAAACTGAGCAGGACGCCTGTGTCCGTGCCATTAGCAGGCTGTGCGGACTTCCGATGCTAATAGCTAGGTGTGCCAAAACTCTGCATGCTAATAGCCAATTCTTGTGAGGGGGCTGTACATGCTATTAGCAAGGTGTGCACATTAGCCATGGTAAACCATACCTCTACCCATACGCTTGTTTTAATATATGCGTTGAAAGTGTATAGCAAGTTGTCCAGAATGAAGTTAAATTATTCCTCTACCACTGCTTTGCCAACCCTTAACGTATGGGTATGCACTACACATAAAGGGAGAGTCAAACTAACATGTCTCCGATCCTCTGTCCACATCGAGGTGGATTTACATTGTGTTGCCTAATAGTAATAGTCATGTAATCTCCACCTCTGTCTTTCCCAATTATTCTCATTGTTGTATAATGATATCCACCAGCCCTTAGTGTCTCAGACCCAGCCATTATTGAAGCAGTTTAGCAGTAAGTCCATCAATATCCCTGTGCTTTTGGGTCTGGCTTTGAATGAGGCGCTCAGGGAGATCTGTGTGAGCCTAGTTAAAACTGTGGACGTCCCCTCCCTGGACAAGTCTCAGCCCCCGTCTCTGTGAGCTGTAATCCCCAGCCTTGGCAAGCAGGCAGTGGAGAGGGGTGTAATGGGTCTTACAGGAACCTTTATCCAGTGGAGAGGGGTGGAATGGGTCCTACGGGAACCTTTATCCATTGGAGAGGGGTGGAATGGGTCCTACAGGAACCGTTATCCAGTGGAGAGGGGTGGAATGGGTCCTACAGGAACCTTTATCCAGTGGAGAGGGGTGGAATGGGTCCTACAGGAACCTTTATCCAGTGGAGAGGGGTGGAATGGGTCCTACAGGAACCTTTATCGGGGCAGGTGTGGAGTTCCGCAGCTCAGTACTCATGTAAAGAACATGGATCCCCTCCACTCCCATGTTTGGCCAAAGTAAGACGGCTGAACATAAAGTGGATGAGAGCTGGGGAATCATTTATGGATGAAGCAGAACCAGTGCAGCAGACCAGACCATTGATGTAGTAGTAGGTAGGCCTTGGAATGCACTATGCATGACTTTGTGCCCAGCAGTACCATAGAACATACAGTGCCTTGCAAAAGCATTCATCCCCCTTGGCATTTTTCCTATTTTGTTGCATTACAACCTGTAATTTAGCTAGATTTTTTATTTGGATTTCATGTAACGGGCATACACAAAATAATCCAAAAAGATGAAGTGAAATGAAAAAAAGTACTTGTTTCAAAAAAAAGTTTAAAAAGAAAGAACGGAAAAGTGCTGCGTGCATATGTATTCAACCCCTTTGCTATGACGCCCCTAAATAAGATCTGGTGCGACCAATTACCTTCAGAAGTCACATAATTAGTTAAATAAAGTCCACCTGTGTGCAATGTCAGAGTCACATGATCTCAGTACATATGAACCTGTTCTGAAAGGTCCCAGAGTCTGCAAAACAACTAAGCAAGGGGCACCACCAAGCAAGCGGCACCATGGAGACCAAGGAGCTCTCCAAACAGGACAAAGTTGTGGAGAAGTACGGATCAAGGTTGGGTTATAAAAAAATCTCAGAAACTTTGAACATCCCACAGAGCACCATTAAATCTGTTATAAAAAATGGAAAGAATATGGTACCACAACAAACCTGCCAAGAGAGGGCTGCTCACCAAAACTCATGGACCAGGCAAGGAGGGCATTAATCAGAGAGGCAGCAAAGAGACCAAAGATAACCCTGAAGGAGCTGCAAAGCTCCACAGCGGAGATTGGAGTATCTGTCCATAGGACCACTAAGCCATACACTCCAAAGAGCTGGGTTTTATGGAACAGTGCCCAGAAAAAAGCTTGAAGAAAAAAATAAGCAAACACATTTGGTGTTCGCCAAAAGGCATGTGGGTTACTCCCCAGACATATGGAAGATGGTACTCTGGTCAGATGAGACTAAAATGTAGCTTTTTGGCCATCAAGGAAAACGCTATGTCTGGCACAAACCCAACACTTCTCATCACCCCGAGAACACCATCCACACAGGGAAGCATGGTGGTGGCAGCATCATGCTGTGGGGATGTTTTTCATCGGCAGGGACTGGGAAACTGGTCAGAATTTAAGGAATGATGGATGGCGCTAAATACAGGGAAATTCTTGAGGAAAACCTGTTTCAGTCTTAATGACCCTAAGCATACTGCTAAAGCAACACTCGAGTGGTTTAAGGGGAAACATGTAAATGTTTTGAATGGCCTAGTCAAAGCCCAGACCTCAATCCAATTGAGAACCTGTGGTATGACTTAAATATTACTGTACACCAGCAGAACCCATCCAACTTGAAGGGGCTGGAGCAGTTTTGCCTTGAAGAATGGGCAAATATCCAAGTGGCTAAATGTGCAAACCTTATAAAGACATACCCCAAGACACTTGCAGCTGTAATTGCTGCAAAAGGTGGCTCTACAAAGTATTGACTTTGGGGCTGCGAAGTTACGCACGCTCAAGTTTTCAGTTTTTTTTGTCTTATTTCTTGTTTGTTTCACAATAAAAATATTTTGCATCTTCAAAGTGGAAGGCATGTGGTGTAGATCAAATGATACAACCCCCCCCAAAAAAACATTTTACTTCCAGGTTGTAAGGCAACAAAATAAGAAAAATGCCAAGGGGGTGAATACGTTCGCAAGCCACTGTACTCAACATCTCAAGGTTATTTTCTTGAGAGGGTTGGATATGCTAACTATAGTGACAAACTGAAAAGTGAGTCATGGTCTTTGAAACACTGTAAATGCTGTACACTCAATGCTCGATGTTTACTTTTTTAGAGATGACTAGAACTTTCCTGAGAAAGACAGAGCAACGCAGAGGGTGAAATTCACTGTCACAGATTGACAACATTTCCATCTCCAAACTAAATCTCTCTTGTTCCAGCGCAAACCGGGTAATGGTGAAATCCTCTCCCATTCCCACATGGGGCTAAAGAGGTGACGCTCTTTAAACGCTATCAATCAGCCATGGTTGGTGGAAAGAGGACGATTAGCTGGGGATACATTAAGTGGCAATAATGTCTAATAGCAGTTCAGGCTCGCACAGGAATCTGATTTGTATGGTGACATTATCCTGCAGCTTTACGCTCCACACAGAGCTGCAGCTGGGGGTTCTATATACGGCACTCAACATTCTGCTCCTGTTCCTTCCTCAGCTAATTGAAATGATTTTAAAGAAAGCCCAAATTTTTCATTGGATTTCTTGGTGTATTCCACCCCGGCTCTGGAAAATGTATTCCAATCATACAGGGTATTTGCTGTAGGACCCATTGAGGCTGAAAACCTCTTTTGCGAGGGCGACCTGGCAAGAAGGCAAAACCGGGAAATAGCAGTCCACCTGCATCAGATCTGGTGAAATACATGTATGCATTTAAAGTATGTATTTCCTAAGATTGTCACCTGATTCAGAATGATATCCGAAAGAAAATAATCATATTTTTATTGGCCTATATAATATTTATTCTGACCCTGCCCAGCATGCAATTGAATATTGTTTATGTCTCATACACACAGGGCACAGCAGGGTGTAAACAGTGCAATTAAATGCTTACTTGTGAGCTACCTCTAAACAGCGCAGTGAATGATGAAAGAAGTAAAAATGGTAATATCAAACAATACAAATACTAAGTCCTCATTGAAATTGTCAAGTTGATTGGTTAATTTAAATGTGATTTGATTCAGTGATACCACTTGAGGTAACACGAGGATGACAGAACAGAAAAAGACACTCTCTTTCTGAGTGTACAATGCTGAGATAAAGTCAAGCGGAGATTGGAGTTCAAACAGGAAGGATGAGAGAGCTTACATCTGTTGTGTTTTCCATGCAGGACTTACTGAAAGGAAGTCATATCAAGTGATGGACTGAATGTTGATATGATCATTATTATACTTGGTGTGTATGAGGCTGAGATGAGGCTGAGAGAGAAGTACTTCAACTGAAGAATAGTGATCAGTCACTCTACATAAACCCTGAAAAAACTCCTTACCCACTTACCCACTCTACTATAGAGGAATTGGTAGAGTGATTGCTAGCTAACTGTAGACAACTGTAGCTAACCATCTTGGCTAAGTGTGGGGGGAACAAGTCAGTTATTTACCCATTAGTTAGCTGTGCACCACTGTTTGCCAGCAAACGAAGGCTGTCTCCAAAACAGCCAAGGTGTCTCCAGTTTTGTTTACATTATTGCGATTTGTGTCTCCACTTTCCAAGCGTACTACAAAAAGCTTGGCTCTGCAATAACAAAAACACATGCAAACCCTCTCTGAGATCAAAGCAGAGGTAGAAAGCAGGCATTACAGCCATGAACCTTTAGTGCCAGACAGCAGTCATTTTTAATTAACACAGTCATCACTTTGAGTGAGATAATGTTGACGTGCTTTCTATCTGAACAGGCTTTTAAGAAGGTCAATCCAATCAGTTCAATAATACACAGAACAGTTTCCTTTTATTAATACAGGCGATATTGTGAAAGTGAGTGGTAAGTGTGGGTGCATGAAGGCCAGAGAACTACAGGACGTGCTCCTCTCCTCTCCTCTCCTCTCCTCTCCTCTCCTCTCCTCTCCTCTCCTCTCCTCTCCTCTCCTCTCCTCTCCTCTCCACTCCACTCCACTCCCGTCTTCCGGTGAAGCGGATGGAATCAGGACACTGAGGTCAGGTAGGTTGCCGCTCTGACAGTGGGTGGCCAGGCCTCTTGCTAATTGAAGTCTAATGTCTTCCCATGTCTTGGACCGCTCACACAGCATATGTCTCTGTCGAGCTCCCTTGGCCAAAATAATGAGCCCTGCCCAGGTTAGGGCCCATTTGAAGTGCCAACGACGAGCGGCTCTGCTGAAATCAGCAGGATATCATCTTGATATGGAGCAGGCATGCTCAATGTGGAGAGCGGTGTGAGTGGTCTGAAACCAGCAGCCTCTCACACAGAGATTCATTAGAAGAATATGTGAGATAAGGAGATGTTAGGTGGCGTGGGTTGTTGTGTGGTGCTTTTCCCAAACATACACACCAGCAGGAAGGCAAGCACATCCACACACACACACACACACACGTACGCACACACACCTCTATCTCTCTCATTCTCATTCCTTACTCGTTCTTCATCTTCCCAGGTTTCCTTTTATCCTTACCACTGCCCTCTCCTCCGTTCCCCATCGCCTGAGATGATGAGAGGTAGTAAGTACAAGCTTTGGGTGTGTGTTGACACACGGACCTTCGCGCTCTCCGCCTCGCTGCTTCTGTAATTACATTCCTTATCTCATGGCAGAGCCACACAATTTCCCACCACTATCACCGTCGCTCCAAAATTACATTTGGCCCATCTCAAGAACACGTAAGTAATGAATTCCAAATAGACACACTGTCAATTATTTTCCTATCTCACTTAAAATAGATCCTGGGACAACAGATCATAAAAAAAGAGAAACAGAAAGTAATCATCATCTAGAGTGTGAGAGGTAGGGGTTTTTCTTTATGTTGTATGTGTTGGAGTGGGGAACGAGTTTTGGGACTAAGCCTACTAGACTTGAGTATCTTACCCCAAATCTCAGCATAACATCTCTTACTATTATCTCTCTGTGGTGTTCATGAACATCATCTACACAACAATTTGACATTTCACTCAACGCTCAGCACCAACTGACACACCCTGGCATAATTCTGTTTATTACGGCCGAAGCTTCACCATGCACTCCAAAGGTCCAACTGGAGGGGATGTTGTTGAAGAGACACTTTCCTCTCCCGAAGCGTAGAAGCACAAGCACACACACACCCTGGGGATTTAATAGATCCATCTCTTCCCTATATGTAAGTACTCAGGTCTCTGGGGTGTATGAGAGCTCTGTGCGTCTCATAGATCCACCAGTATCAAATCAAATCAAAAATCAAATGTATTTATATAGCCCTTACATCAGCTGATATCTCAAAGTGCTGTACAGAAACCCAGCCTAAAACCCCAAACAGCAAGCAATGCAGGTGTAGAAGCACGGTGGCTAGGAAAAACTCCCTAGAAAGGCCAAAACCTAGGAAGAAATCTAGAGAGGAACCAGGCTATGAGGGGTGGCCAGTCCTCTTCTGGCTGTGCCGGGTGGAGATTATAACAGGACATGGCCAAGCTGTTCAAATGTTCATAAATGACCAGAATGGTCAAATAATAATAATCACAGTAGTTGTCGAGGGTGCAACAAGTCAGCACCTCCAGAGTAAATGTCAGTTGGCTTTTCATAGACGATCATTGAGAGTATCTCTACCGCTCCTGCTGTCTCTAGAGAGTTGAAAACAGCAGGTCTGGGACAGGTAGCACGTCCGGTGAACAGGTCAGGGTTCCATAGCCGCAGGCAGAACAGTTGAAACTGGAGCAGCAGCACGGCCAGGTGGACTGGGGACAGCAAGGAGTCATCATGCCAGGTAGTCCTGAGGCATGGTCTTAGGGCTCAGGTCCTCCGAGAGAGAGAAAGAGAGAATTAGAGAGAGCTAACTTAAATTCACACAGGACACCGGATAAGACAGGAGAAATACTCCAGATATAACAGACTGACCCTAGCCCCCCCGATACATAAACTACTGCAGCATAAATACTGGAGGCTGAGACAGGAGGAGTCAGGAGACACTGTGGCCCCATCCGATGATACCCCTGGACAGGGCCAAACAGGCAGGATATAACCCCACCCACTTTGCCAAAGCACAGCCCCCACACCACTAGAGGGATAACTTCAACCACCAACTTACCATCCTGAGACAAGGCCGAGTATAGCCCACAAAGATCTCCGCCATGGCACAACCCAAAGGGGGTTGCCAACCCAGACAGGAAGACCACGTCAGTGACTCAACCCACTCAAGTGATGCACCCCTCCTAGGGACGGCATGGAAGAACACCAATTAGCCAGTGACTCAGCCCCTGTAATAGGGTTAGAGGCAGAGAATCCCAGTGGAGAGAGGGGAACCGGCCAGGCAGAGACAGCAAGGGTGGTTCGTTGCTCCAGAGCCTTTCCGTTCACCTTCACACTCCTGGGCCAGACTACACTCAATCATAGGACATACTGAAGAGATGAGTCTTCAGTAAAGACTTAAAGGTTGAGACCGAGTCTGCGTCTCTCACATGGGTAGGCAGACCATTCCATAAAAATGGAGCTCTATTGGAGAAAGCCCTGCCTCCAGCTGTTTGCTTAGAAATTCTAGGGACAATTAGGAGGCCTGCGTCTTGTGACCGTAGCGTACGTGTAGGTATGTACGGCAGGACCAAATCAAAAAGATAGGTAGGAGCAAGCCCATATAATGCTTTGTAGGTTAGCAGTAAAACCTTGAAATCAGCCCTTGCCTTAACAGGAAGCCAGTGTAGGGAGGCTAGCACTAGAGTAATATGATCAAATTATTTGGGTCTAGTCAGGATTCTAGCAGCAGTATTTAGCACTAACTGAAGTTTTTTTAGTGCTTTATCTGGGTAGCCGGAAAGTAGAACATTGCAGTAGTCCAACCTAAAAGTAACAAAAGCATGGATACATTTGTCTGCATCATTTTTGGACAGAAAGTTTCTGATTTTTGCAATGTTACGTAGATGGAAAAAAAGCTGTCCTTGAAACAGTCTTCATATGTTCTTCAAAAGAGAGATCAGGGTCCAGAGTAACGCCGAGGTCCTTCACAGTTTTATTTGAGACGACTGTACAACCATCAAGATTAATTGTCAGATTCAACAGAAGATCTCTTTGTTTCTTGGGACCAAGAACAAGCATCTCTGTTTTGTCTGAGTTTAAAAGTAGAAAGTTTGCAGCCATCCACTTCCTTATGTCTGAAACACAGGCTTCTAGCGAGGGCAATTTTGGGGCTTCACCATGTTTCATTGAAATGTACAGATGTGTGTCATCCTCATAGCAGTGAAATGTAACATTATCTTTTCGAATGACATCCCCAACAGGTAAAATATATAGTGAAAACAATAGTGGTCCTAAAACGGAACCTTGAGGAACACCAAAATTTACAGTTTATTTGTCAGAGGACAAACCATTCACAGAGACAAACTGATATCTTTTCGACAGATAAGATCTAAACCAGGCCAGAACTTGTCCGTGTAGACCAATTTGGGTTTCCAATTTCTCCAAAGGAATGTGGTGATCGATGGTATCAAAAGCAGCACTAAGATCTAGGAGCACGAGAACAGATGCAGAGCCTCGGTCTGACGCCATTAAAAGGTAATTTACCACCTTCACAAGTGCAGTCTCAGTGCTATGATGGGGTCTAAAACCAGACTGAAGCGTTTCGTATACATTGTTTGTCTTCAGGAAGGCAGTGAGTTGCTGCGCAACAGCTTTTTCTATAATTTCTGAGAGGAATGGAAGATTCGATATAGGCCGATAGTTTTTTATATTTTCTGGGTCAAGATTTGGCTTTTTCAAGAGAGGCTTTATTACTGCCACTTTTAGTGAGTTTGGTACCCATCCGGTGGATAGAGAGCCGTTTATTATGTTCAACATAGGAGGGCCAAGCACAGGAAGCAGCTCTTTCAGTAGTTTAGTTGGAATAGGGTCCAGTATGCAGCTTGAAGGTTTAGAGGCCATGATTATTTTCAGTGTGTCAGAGATATAGTCCTAAAACACTTTAGTGTCTCCCTTGATCCTAGGTCCTAGCTGAGTTGTGCAGACTCAGGACAACGGAGCTTTGGAGGAATACGCAGCTTTAAAGAGGAGTCCGTAATTTGCTTTCTAATGATCATGATCTTTTCCTCAAAGAAGTTCATGAATTTATTACTACTGAAGTGAAAGCCATCCTCTCTTGGGGAATGCTGCTTTTTAGATAGCTTTGCGACAGTATCAAAAATACATTTCGGATTGTTCTTATTTTCCTCAATTAAGTAGGAAAAAATAGGATGATCGAGCAGCAGTGAGGACTCTTCGATACTGCACGGTACTGTCTTTCCAAACTAGTCGGAAGACTTCCAGTTTGGTGTGGCGCCATTTCCGTTCCAATTTTCTGGAAGCTTGCTTCAGAGCTCGTGTATTTTCTGTATACCAGGGAGCTAGTTTCTTATGACAAATGTTTTTAGTTTTTAGGGGTGCAACTGCATCTAGGGTATTGCGCAAAGTTTAATTGAGTTCCTCAGTTAGGTGGTTAACTGATTTTTGTCCTCTGATGTCCTTGGGTAGGCAGAGGGAGTCTGAAAGGGCAACAAATAATCTTTGGGTTGCCTGAGAATTTATAGCACGACTTTTGATGCTCCTTGGTTGGGGTCTGAGCAGATTATTTGTTGCGATTGCAAACATAATAAAATGGTGGTCCGATAGTCCAGGATTATGAGGAAAAACATTAAGATCCACAAATGTATTCCACGGGACAAAACTAGGTCCAGATTATGACTGTGGCAGTGAGTAGGTCCAGAGACATGTTGGACAAAACCCACTGAGTCGATGATGGCTCCGAAAGCCTTTTGGAGTGGGTCTGTGGACTTTTCCATGTGAATATTAAAGTCTCCAAAAATGTGAATATTATCTGCTAGGACTACAATGTCCAATAGGAATTCAGGGAACTCAGTGAGGAACGCTGCGTATGGCCCAGGAGGCCTGTAAACAGTAGCTATAAAAAGTGACTGAGTAGGCTGCATAGATTTCATGACTAGAAGCTCAAAAGATGAAAACATCCCCCTCCCAACCCCCTCTCCTTCCCTCCACTTCTCCCTCTTCTGTCCAACCTCTTTATTTCTCCATACCAGCTTTCTTGTCATCTACATCCCCCTCTCTCCCCTCCTGTCCTGCTGTAACTGCTGCTGGAGTCTTTACTCATCCCCGCCAGGCTGGTTGGGAGGTGGTCTCCCCAGTAACAGGGATGGGGGGAACACAGGGGTGTGTGTTTGATAGAACCATGAGCTGGAAGTTGTGACGTACGAAGGCGGTAGGAGAGACTGACCAGGCAGTATAGTATGGACTCTACTCTGCTCTGTCCACACAGAGATGTATTAGTTCAACAGCAATCACATGATACTGTGTAAGACTGTCACATTTGTTCTAACATTTACTGTATTCCATACCACCACTTTACATGCTATTTCCTCTTTAGTTCAGAAATAGAATTGGAGGTCTGAACAAAGTAGGTGATCTCTCCTAGTAGAGTGAATATTAGTCAGGCAGGGTACACTCTTTGAAAAAAGGTGCTATCTAGAACCTTAAAGGGTTCTTTGGCTGTCCCATAGGAGAACCTTTTTTAAAACCCTTTTTGTGAATGCAGGTAGAAACCTTATGGTTCCAGGTAGAACCCCTTTGGGTTCCATATATAGGGTTCTACATGGAACCGAAAGGGGTTTTACCTGGACCCAAAAAGGGTTTTACTTGGAACCAAAAAAGGTTATCCTATGGTGACCGCCGAAGAACCCTTTGGGAGCCCTTTATTCTAAGAGTGTAGACCCTCCACTACCCTCTACCAACATGACAAAGAGTACAGTTTGTCTCATCCGTCTTACCATATAAGGCAGACACCCCAGGTCCTGAGTACAGCCCTGTCATGTAAGCTGTGTGAAGCCTGCAGTGCAGAGAGTGTCCCAATCAATGTTTTAAAGCACTGTTCTGCCCTATAGGTATAAATCTAGTAGAGCGGGGATACTTCTTCTTAAGGTCATGTCTTTCAAGACACGGTTTCTGAATCCTCATCATAAAAAGAAGAGGGAAAATGAAAAGGCATACTTTTCGAGGCACGCCTTCAAACTAAATTCCAACACTAGGGATGATTAATTTGAAATGGCTGTACAGAAGTAAAGTAGAATGAGAGGGAGATAGAGGGAGAGATGAGTGAGAGAGACAGCAGAATAGAGAGAATCTCAGAGAGCCGAAGAGAGACCAATTGGATGGCAGCAGATGGTAGGTGGTGATTTATGTGTTAATACACTCTGAATCAGTTCTCTCCCCACACCCAGACCACCCGTCTCCACAGAAACAGGGATGGAGAAGTGAGCTCGGAAGAAAAATGACAGGCAATAATCTGTGAAATCAGAGAGGGTGAAAACGTAATATACAGTTATTCCAGATCATTGGGAACGAGTCCGATGGAGAGAGAGAAATAGATAGTTTGTTCTTTTTGATTAATGAAGAAGGTCAGTGTGAGGAAGAGGACGAGAGGGTGTCATGAAAGGGCACAATTTCTGAAGGAGTTAATGACTACATTAGACTCATGTTTCCATGATGCACTGATAAATCACACATACACAGATACAGTGGGGGGGAAAAAGTATTTGATCCCCTGCTGATTTTGTACATTTGCCCACTGACAAATAAATGATCAGTCTATAATTTTAATGGTAGGTTTATTTGAACAGTGAGAGACAGAATAACAACAAACAAATCCAGAAAAACGCATGTCAAAAATGTTATAAATTGATTTGCATTTTAATGAGGGAAATAAGTATTTGACCCCCTCTCAATCAGAAAGATTTCTGGCTCCCAGGTGTCTTTTATACAGGTAACGAGCTGAGATTAGGAGCACACTCATAAAGGGAGTGCTCCTAATCTCAGTTTGTTAACTGTATAAAAGACACCTGTCCACAGAAGCAATCAATCAATCAGATTCCAAACTCTCCACCATGGCCAAGACCAAAGAGCTCTCCAAGGATATCAGGGACAAGATTGTAGACCTACACAAGGCTGGAATGGGCTACAAGACCATCGCCAAGCAGCTTGGTGAGAAGGTGACAACAGTTGGTGCCATTATTCGCAAATGGAAGAAACACAAAATAATTATCAATGTCCCTCGGCCTGGTGCTCCATGCAAGATCTCACCTCGTGGAGTTGCAATGATCATGAGAACAGTGAGGACTCAGCCCAGAACTACACGGGAGGATCTTGTCAATGATCTCAAGGCAGCTGGGACCATAGTCACCAAGAAAACAATTGGTGACACACTACGCCGTGAAGAGACCAAAATGGAGCTCTTTGGCATCAACTCAGCTCGCCGTGTTTGGAGGAGGAGGAATGCTGCCTATGACCCCAAGAACATCGTCCCCACAGTCAAACATGGAGGTGGAAACACTATGCTTTGTGGGTGTTTTTCTGCTAAGGGGACAGGACAAATTCACCGCATCAAAGGGACGATGGACGGAGCCATGTACCGTCAAATCTTGGGTGAGAACCTCCTTCCCTCAGCCAGGGCATTGAAAATGGGTCGTGGATGGGTATTCCAGCATGACAATGACCCAAAACACACGGCCAAGGCAACAAAGGAGTTGCTCAAGAAGAAGCATATTAAGGTCCTGGAGTGGCCTAGCCAGTCTCCAGACCTTTATCCCATAGAAAATCTGTGGAGGGAGCTGAAGGTTCGAGTTGCCAAACGTCAGCCTCGAAACCTTAATGACTTGGAGAAGATCTGCAAAGAGGAGTGGGACAAAATCCCTCCTGAGATGTGTGCAAACCTGGTGGCCAACTACAAGAAATGTCTGACCTCTGTGATTGCCAACATGGGTTTTGCCACCAAGTTCTGAGTCATGTTTTGCAAAGGGGTCAAATACTTATTTCCCTCATTAAAATGCAACTCAATTTATAACATTTTTGACATGCGTTTTTCTGCATTTTTTTGTTGGTATTCTGTCTCTCACTGTTCAAATAAACCTGCCATTAAAATGATAGACTGATCATTTCTTTGTCAGTGGGCAAACGTACAAAGTCATCAGGGGATCAAATACCTTTTTCTCTCACTGTACATATACACACACACACCAATGGACCAATGGGGGACATATGCACATTCATGCTGTATGGCTGTATGGCATGCTAGTTCCAGCCTATAGCATCAAAGCAGTGTGAAAACCTGTGGAGTACAAAGCATGTGCAGAGTTCATAACTCTATCACACTCTAACATGCTGACCAGACCGGACACGTCACTGGGCGAGCGTCGTAAAATAAATTTAGAAATCCATGTTATTCAATTATTGCACCCACACTGCTCATGCGTGCCAACGAGCGTCTGCGATGCCAAGGGCTAAAATAGAACTCCTTTCTATTTCTGACGCAGATTGCGCTGGAAGTCCTGCCTCTCCCATCTCCTCATTGGTTTATAGAAGCAGGTACCCATGTGCCATCTCCTCATTGGTTATACCCACGTGGGTGATTGAAAGATGAACTGTTTTGCCGGTTGTCGTGGTAATACTATGAAAGTGTAGATGCGGTCACCACATAAGTTCAAAGCTGAAAAAGCCTGGAAGGAGGAGAGATGACTCGAAACGATTTGGTTGGCCATTTTATGTGTGGATTAATTGTCGGAGTAGAGGACCTTGTGCATTTCAGGTAAAATAACAACTCAATGTTTATATCCCAGGACAAATTAGCTAGCAACAGCAAGCTAGCTAAATAGGACAAATTAGCTAGCAAGTGCAAGCTAACTAGCTAAATTGCCATACATGTTTAATGCTTTTCTACCTGTCCCCAAACTAATGTAATTGGTTCAGAGTTTGTTTTGTTATTTTAACCTGCATGTCGTGATCGCGCTTGGTGTAGGGGGACAAAATACATTTATGCACGATAGCGCACGATGGCTCATGCACACAGCCGGTTTGGGATCCGTGTTAGACAGATATCCATACTGAGTGAATTCCATTGAGGCCCATCACAAACAAAGGGGTCTCAATCACTCTCTGTTTCTGCTGGGCATCGGGTACAAAGAGTGGAGGGCCACTTAGCTCCATAGAGTCCTGCCAGCACTGAATAACAATGAAGAGTGTTGGGTTTTAATCTCCTGAATTTGGCTTCAGAGCAGAGCGCGAGACGTCTAGTGCTCTACAGGCTTCAGATGGAAGGATGGAGAGAGGGTGGAGAGAGAGGGACACAGGGCCGTCTGAGTGGTAACAGAGGGAGAGCAAACAGAGTGCCAGAGGGGAGGGAGGAGGTGATGAGAAGGTGTGTGGAAAGGGAAGGAAAACAGTGTGTGAGTTGAAGGAGCACAGGACAAATGTGAGCTGGCTCTCATCTATGGCTTTATTCCTCAGTTTCTTTTGCCTTCTCTCTTTATCTCTCTCTCCCTCTCCCTCTTTTCATCCTTCTCTCCATCTCTATTTCTCTCTCTCATCCCTATCTCTCATTAGTCCTAATTAAAAGCTATCAGCTCCACCTTCACAATTAAACACATAGTTAACATACACTCAGTATTCAAAACATTAAGAACCCCCGCTCTTTCCATGACATAGACTGACCAGTAGAATCCATGTGAAAGCTATGATCCCTTGTCACTTGCTAAATCCACTTCAATCACTGTAGATGAAGGGGGGAGAGAGGTTAAAGAAGGATTTTTAGCCTTGAGACAATTGAGACATGGATTGTGTATGTGTGCCATTCAGAGGGTGAATGGGCAAGACAAACTATTTAAGTGCCTTTAAAAGGGGTGTGGTAGTAAGTGTCAGGTGCACCGGTTTGTGTCAAGGATTGCAATTCTGATGATGGTTTATCACGCTCAACAGTTTCCTGTGTGTATCAAGAATGGTCTACCACCCACAGGACATTCAGCCAACTTAACAAACTGTGGGAAGCATTGGAGTCAACATGGGGAAGCATCCCTGTGGAACCTTGTAGAGTCCATGCCCCAACGAATTGATGCTGTTCTGAGTGCAAAAAAAACTAAATATTAGGAAGGTGTTCCTAATATTTGGTATACTCAGTGTATATCTAAATACTACATAAAGTCTTCAAGAAAAATTTAAGAAGAAAGGAAATGGAGGAACAGCTCAGCGCTGAACTGGAAGTGCAGGGTTTAGCTATTGCCCTTAAAGCTAGGGGTGTGGGGTTCCACAGAGACTACTGGATATGTTGCGTAGCTGGAAATGCAGAAAATGGAGGCTCACAGGAAATTGTCTAAGGGTGAAGTGGGCAGAACACTTGTCGCCCACTCCAGGGTTTAGTCTGTGTTGCTTGGAAACTCGCCAGGCAGCGTCTCTTTGAGCATGGTTTCTTGGTGTGCATGGAGATTGTTCCACATGCTTTCTAGATCTCCCACTCACTCAACCCTCGCCAGTGTTCCAGTGCTCCAGTAGCAGAATCAATGACATGCTCTCCCTGTCTGCCCAACCATACTTAAATCAATAGGATTCAGCAAATCAGATGGAGTAAAACCACCCTCAGTGTCTCTACACCAACACCACAGTCCATCATAACCTTTACTGTACAGCCTAATAGATTGTATTTCTACCAAACAATATGCTTACTAAGAAACAGATCAACCTACAGTTGACAACAATCACCCATGCAATTTTCATTAGTAACAGGTACCTCTCATTATTTATCATCAACAGGTGAAATTAATGAGTGACCAGTATTACACACACAAACACACACACACACAATGGCTCCTATATCATGAACATACCTTAAAGCGGGTCATCATATGTTATGTTAAAGATCCACCGTCGTTGTACAGGGGTTATACAGGGGGCATAGAGCACAGAGAAAGGTCATGATCACCCGTGGAAGTTCATTAAGAATATGGATGTTATGAGTGGTGAGAAATGCCAAGACACTAACCATTCTGTGCAACGTCAGCACTGTAAAAACAACACCCCAGAATCTAGTTGTTTTTACTCATTTGTATTAAGTAACTGGTTCCACAGCCTTTTTTCAGGTTACTACATTTTTCGGTCCAAGTGTTATCTGAACTTAACAAAAAATGGTTGTCCCAAACTTAGCTCCTACTTGAGAAAACTTTGGCAAAAATTCAGTCAATTTAAAATTATGTTTTTTCTCTACTTGTCTCATGTATTCATTTAACTTTAATTGGGCATCTTAACTAAAAATGGCCGTGCAACTTCTTACAAAAACATACATTTTTTATTTTTATTTATGTATTTATCCTTTATTTATCTAGGCAAGTCAGTTAAGAAGAAATTCTTATTTACAATGACGGCCTACACCAGACGACACTGGGCCAATTGTGCGGCACCCTATGGGACTCCCGATCACGGCCAGATGTGATACAGCTTGGAATCAAACCAGGGACTGTAGTGATGCCTCTTGCACTAAGATGCAGTGTCTTAGACCACTGTGTCACTCGGGAGCCCAACATATGATGGCCTCAACTTACATATATACACTGCTCAAAAAAATAAAGGAAACACTTAAACAACACAATGTAACTCCAAGTCAATCACACTTCTGTGAAATCAAACTGTCCACTTAGGAAGCAACACTGATTGACAATACATTTCACATGCTGTTGTGCAAATGGAATAGACAACAGGTGGAAATTATAGGCAATTAGCAAGACACCCCCAATAAAGGAGTGGTTCTGCAGGTGGGGAACACAGACCACTTCTCAGTTCCTATGCTTCCTGGCTGATGTTTTGGTCACTTTTGAATGCTGGCGGTGCTTTCACTCTAGTGGTAGCATGAGACGGAGTCTACAACCCACACAAGTGGCTCAGGTAGTGCAGCTCATCCAGGATGGCACATCAATGCGAGCTGTGGCAAGAAGGTTTGCTGTGTCTGTCAGCGTAGTGTCCAGAGCATGGAGGCGCTATCAGGAGACAGGCCAGTACATCAGGAGATGTGGAGGAGGCCGTATGAGGGCAACAACCCAGCAGCAGGACCACTACCTCCGCCTTTGTGCAAGGAGGAGAAGGATGTGTCTGCTCAAATGGTCAGAAACAGACTCCATGAGGGTGGTATGAGGGCCCGACGTCCACAGGTGGGGGTTGTGCTTACAGCCCAACACCGTGCAGGACGTTTGGCATTTGCCAGAGAACACCAAGATTGGCAAATTCGCCACTGGCGCCCTGTGCTCTTCACAGATGAAAGCACTGAGCACGTGACAGACGTGACAGAGTCTGGAGACGCCGTGGAGAACGTTCTGCTGCCTGCAACATCCTCCAGCATGACCGGTTTGGCGGTGGGTCAGTCATGGTGTGGGGTGGCATTTCTTTGGAAGGCCGCACAGCCCTCCATGTGCTCGCCAGAGGTAGCCTGACAGAGGTAGCCTCAGACCCCTTGTGAGACCATATGCTGGTGCGGTTGGCCCTGGGTTCATTTAAGTCATTTAGCAGACGCTCTTATCCAGAGCGACTTACAAAGTTCCTCCTAATGCAAGACAATGCTAGACCTCATGTGGCTGGAGTGTGTCAGCAGTTCCTGCAAGAGGAAGGCATTGATGCTATGGACTGGCCCGCCCGTTCCCCAGACCTGAATCCAATTGAGCACATCTGGGACATCATGTCTCGCTCCATCCACCAACGCCACGTTGCACCACAGACTGTCCAGGAGTTGGCGGATGCTTTAGTCCAGGTCTGGGAGGAGATCCCTCAGGAGACAATCCGCCACCTCATCAGGAGCATGCCCAGGCATTGTAGGGAGGTCATACAGGCACGTGAAGGACACACACACTACTAAGCCTCATTTTGACTTGGTTTAAGGACATTACATCAAAGTTCGATCAGCCTGTAGTGTGGTTTTCCACTTTAATTTTGAGTGTGACTCCAACTCCAGACCTCCATGGGTTGATAAATTGGATTTCCATTGATTATTTTTGTGTGATTTTGTTGTCAGCACATTCAACTATGTAAAGAAAAAAGTATTTAATAAGATTATTTATTTCATTCAGATCTAGGATGTGTTATTTTAATGTTCCCTTTATTTTTTTGAGCAGTGTATATAAAAAAAAAAATATACGAATATATATATATATATATATATATATATATATATATATTCGTATATTTTTTTTTTTTAGCCCTTTTTCTTCCCAATTTCGTGGTATTCAATTGGTAGTCACAGTCTTGTCTCATAGCTGCATCTCCCATATGGACTCGGGAAAGGCAAAGGTCGAGAGCCGTGTGTCTTCCGAAACACAAACCAGCCAAGTCGCACTGCTTCTCGACACAATGCCCACTTAATCTGGAAGCAAGCCGCACCAATGTGTTGGAGGGAACACCGTAGACCCGACGACCGTGTCAGCGTGCTCTGCTGACATGGCCCGCCAGAGGAATTGCTTGTGCACGATGGGACAAGGACATCCCTGCTGGCCAAACCCTCCCCTAACCAGGACAACACTGGGCCAATTGTTCACCGCCCCATGGGTCTCCCGGTTGCGGCCGGCTGCGACAGAGCCTCGACTCTAATCTGCAGTGCCTTAGACCACTGTGCCACTCGGGAGGCCGTGCAACTTACATATTTGACAAACGTTGACATACAGTACCAGTTACCAGTCAAAAGATTGGACACGCCTACTAATTCAACAAAAAAATAAAAATAATTTGCATTGTGGAATAATAGTGAAGACAAACACATATGGAATCATGTAGTAACCAAAACAGTGCTAAACAAACCAAAATATGTTATATTTGATATTTTTCAAGGTAGCCACCCTTTGCCTTGATGACAGCTTTGCACACTCTGTACATGTTCATTTGTGCAGTAATTATTATTCAACATGCACAGCAAAATCAATGGTGTACATTATGTTCAGCGAACATGAGTCCCACTGAACTGCTGTTAAAATAACACTTTTGAAAGTGTTAAAGATTTAACTATGTTGCATTGTTCCCCATTCAGCTCTTAAAGTGTTCAAATTAACTTGATTGTTGTGTAGACATAGCTCTACCTAGAGTGTTGTAGTAAATACTTTTTGGGTGTTGTTTTAACACTGTATGGTGTAAACCCTAATTTGTATATTTCGCACAGTGCCTTTAATTTTTGAGTAAACTCTAGAGTTACCATCCATGACTGCATAGCCACAGGAAGTAGGGGTTCTGAGGGTGACAAAAAGTAGTGCATTGGGTCTATACTAGCCCTGTATTAGCAACGGATATAGCCGTTTGTAGAGCGGGCAAAACATTTCTCAGTCGCCCACCCTCAAACATTAAGAACACATTAGGTGAAAGCTATGATCCCTTATTGATGTCACTTGTTAAATCCACTTCAATCAGTGTAGATGAAGGGGAGACAGGTTAAAAGAGTCTATCGTAATAAAAAGAATCCCAATCAAAATCTGTCAGTTTAAGCTAGAGATTTTTTTTCATGGCCTGCGTCTCAATCCACCGGGCTGCGTCTCAAGTCGACCTTCCATTTTGTCATGGGACTCGTGTGAAGTGTCACGGGACTCGTCTGAAGGTTACCCATGCAAATGAAAGGAAGTATGGAGGTAGTTTTGTGCCAACAAAAATAAGCGGTTAAATATGTGTCAAAAAATATATATATTTCCTGAGCTTTCTTATACTGTATCTCCTAGATATAGGATAGACAATTCAAAACCTTATTTGTTATTATGTGTTTTTTTACTTTTTTGCCATTTATGAATGTTACTCATTGTGTTTCTATGGACTATAGTAGTTAATGCCAAATTCAATATTATCAAATAATTTGTCAATATTTTGGGGGGATACCTAAAGAGGTCCTAATATTCAAAATCAAATAACTAAATGATCCATGGTATGACCATCTTAAAACTAGCTTAGTAGAAACATTTAACAATGTATCATAAGGCATAACTTTTATCATAAGGCCTTAATTCTAGTTTTACCTTAACACAGGGGTGTTAGGAAACTGCTGGTTTACAGGCCACATCAGGCTTGCAAGTCACATTATGCTGGTTTACGAAGTGATGTGAAAATTCCTATTCGATCCCAGCCAGAGCTAGGATATCCAGCAGTTGGAATTTTTATTCACCCGCAACCTACATTCATTGTAACGTGGGTCGTATAAAGGGGACCAAGGCGCGGTGTGTGAAGTGCTCATATTTCCTTTAAATGAATATACTTAAACAAAACAACAAAATGACCGATAACAGTTCCGTCAGGTGACATACACTAAACAGAAAACAACTACCCACAAAACTCAGGAAGAAAAACCCCTACTTAAATATGATCTCTAATCAGAGGCAACGAGGATCAGCTGCCTCCAATTAGAGATCAACCCAAACAATCCTAACATAGAAATAGAAAACATAGAACAACCCAAAAACACCCCCTGTCACGCCCTGACCTACTCTACTATAGAAAATGACATCTTACTAGGGTCAGGACGTGACAGTACCCCCCCAAAGGTGTAGACCCCGAATGCAACATAAACAAAACACAACAAAACAACCACAAAACACAAAGGGAGGGTAGGGAGGGTGACAAAAGTCTATGGCGGCTCAAATGCAGTCCACATAATCTTAACTTCCAGCATAGGAGGTGGCTCCGGTTCTGGGCGTACCCCCCGCTCCACCCGCTGATCCTTCTGCTTTATTACCACCTGACCGTGGATCGTCATTGAAGGAACCGGACTGTAGATCATTGCTGGAGGTTCTGGGCTGCGGGCCGCCGTTGGAGGTTCTGGGCTGCGGGCCGCCGCTGGAGGTTCTGGGCTGCGGGCCGCCGCTGGAGATTCCGGGCTGCGGGTCGCCGCTGGAGGCTCCGGACTGGGGAGCGTAGCTGGAGGCTCCGGACTGGGGAGCGTAGCTGGAGGCTCCGGACTGGGGAGCGTAGCTGGAGGCTCCGGACTGGGGAGCATCGTTGGAGGCTCCGGACTGGGGAGCGTCATTGGAGGCTCCGGACTGGGGAGCGTCGCTGGAGGCTCCGGACTGGGGAGCGTCGCTGGAGGCTCCGTACTGATGAGCATCGCTGGAGGCTCAGGACTGGGGAGCGTCGCTTGAGGCTCCGGGCTGAGGAGCGTCGCTGGAGGCTCTGGACTGGGGAGCGTTGTTTGAGGCTCCGTACTTGTGAGCGTCGCTGGAGGCTCTGAACTGAGGAATGTCACCGGAGGCTCCGGACGGAAAAGAGTCACCGGAGGCTCCGGATGGAAAAGAGTCGCCGGAGGCTCCGGACTGGGAGGTGTCATAATAGGTTCCGGACTAGTGACCGTTGCTGCTGGCTCCATGCCATGGATCACTCTACAGGTTCCACACCAAGGATCATCACTGGAGGCTTCTTACCATGTATTTTCTCTACAGGTGCCGGGCCATGAATTATTCCTACAGGCTTCGTGCCATGGTTTATCCCTACAGGCTCCGGACCATTTATAATCCCTCCAGGCTTTTTGCCAAGGATTACTTATTCAGGTTCCGGGCCATGGATTACCTCTTCAGGCTTCGTGCCATGGAATATCCCTACAGGCTCTGGGCCATTGATCATCACTAGAGGTTTAGTGCCATGGATCATCTCTACAGGCTTCGGACCATCGATTATCACTGGAGGCTTTGTACGAGGAGCAGGGAATGGTCTCACCGGACTGGGGAGACGCACTGAGGACCAAGTGCTCAAAGCAGGCACCGGCCGTACTGGGTTATGGATGCACATTGGAGGTAGAGTGCGAAGAACAGGCACAGGACGCACTGGATTCTGGAGGCGCGCTGGAGGGAGAGCGCAAGGAGCAGGCACAGGACGTACTGTGCTATGGAGGCGCACTGGAGAGAGAGTGCGAGAGGCAGGCACATGCTCACCACAAAAAGCACGGGGAATTGGCTCAGGTCCCAGTCCTGGCCCAGCCAAACTATCCGTGTGCCCCCCCAAAAAGAATTTTGGGGGGCTTCCTCTCGTTCTTCCCAGGTAGGCTCCGATATCGCTCGATTACCTGGCCCCAAGTCCAGTCTCTCCTCTCAATCCACTCCTGATGTGACCAGGTGTCCATTTCTGCCCGGGCACGCCGCTTGATCCAATCATGGTGGGTAGTTCTGTAACGTGGGTCATATAAAGGGGACCGATAACAGTTCCGTCAGGTGACATACACTAAACAGAAAACAACTACCCACATAACCCAGGAAGAAAAACCCCTACTTAAATATAATCTCTAATCAGAGGCAACGAGGATCAGCTGCCTCCAATTAGAGATCAACCCAAACAATCCCAACATAGAAATAGAAAAACTAGAACTTAAAACATAGAAATAGAAAACATAGAACAACCCAAAAACACCCCCTGTCACGCCCTGACCTACTCTACTATAGAAAATGACATCTTACTAGGTGTAGAAGCACGGTGGCTAGGAAAAACTATCTAGAAAGGCCAGAACCTAGGAAGAAACCTAGAGAGGAACCAGACTCTGAGGGGTGGCCAGTCCTCTTCTGGCTGTGCCGGGTGGAGATTACAACAGAACATGGCCAAGATGTTCAAACGTTCATAGATGACCAGCTGGGTCAGATAATAATAATCACAGTGGTTGTCGAGTGGTTGCACAGTGGTTGCAACAGGTCAGCACCTCAGGAGTAAATGTCAGTTGGCTTCTCATAGCGAATCATTCAGAGTTAGAGACAGCAGGTGCGGTAGAGAGAGAGTCCAAAACAGCAGGTCCGGGACAAGGTAGCACGTCCAGGGAACAGGTCAAGGTTCCATAGCCGCAGGCAGAACAATTGAAACTGGAGCAGCAGCATGACCAGGTGGACTGGGGACAGCAAGGACTCATCAGGCCATGTAGTCCTGAGGCATGGTCCTAGGGCTCAGGTCCTCCGAGAGAAAGGGAGAGAAAGAGAGAAAGAGAATTAGAGTGACCATACTTAAATTCACACAGAACACCAGATAAGACAGGAGAAATACTCCAGATATAACAGACTGACCCTAGCCCCCCGACACATAAACTATTGCAGCATAAATACTGGAGACTGAGACAGGAAGGGTCGGGAGACAATGTGGCCCTGTCCAACGATGCCCCCCACACCACTAGAGGGATATCTTCAACCACCAACTTACTACCCTGAGACGGGGCCGAGTATAGCGCATGAAGATCTCCCCCACACACTATTGCAGAGACTTTGATATTACCAGCCCCAATTGATATGGTGAAAACAAAGTGTGGAGAGGCAGAGGCACATACATTCACACCAATACCTTTGTCAGATAACACTGTTAAACAAAGAATGTATGCTTTTGCTAGCAATCAAAAGGAAATTGACTGAACAACTCAAAAACTCCCCAGTTTATGCTCTCCAAATGGACGTTAGTTGTGAAGGCCGAGATGCCCATGCATTGACTTTTGTTCGCTGTACATGTCGGGGGATGCTATTCACGAGGACATACTGTTCTGTCTCATGATTCCCGAGCATGAAACAGCACAGGAGATGTGCTGCGTGGCTATATTGACGAAAAACAGATTCCATGGGATTGAATGGTGGGCTTTTGTACAGATGGGGCCCCAACTACTGCACTATACAGTAGTTATGAATGTGTCTCCCTTTGCCATATGGACGGATTGTATAATACACCGAGAACAACTGGCGGCAAAAGAGCTGAGCACAGAACTCTGAGATATACTGCAGCAGGTAACTTCGATTGTAAACTACATCAAACCACATCCACTGCGCACACGCCTGTTCACAAAACCATGTGGAGATATGGGATCAGAGCATGACAATGTTCTATTTCACACCGAGGCTTGGTGGTTATCAAGGGGGAGTGTTGTAATTTGTTTTTGCATTAAGAGAGGAACTGTTGTCATTCACAATGGATGTAAAAAAAAGAATAATAATGTGTCTCATTGCCAATGTAACAAGCATGCAGGGGAAATACAAAAACATTCTACAGATGAGTGATCAGTGGATTAACAGGAAGTATGTGCCGGTGAGTCAGAAATACTGTTAGAATGTTTTTCAATTGACTGCCATAGCCCCAAATAAAAAGGCAAACATTGGCTCGTAATTACAGATTTTTTTCACATGGTTGGGGTCCTGAGAATTTTCAGATATCAGAATGGGGCCCAAAAAGCTTTAGTGATTGCTTCACGCGCTCTCACTCTACAGTGGCGCTCACGCTAGCCTGCCTAGTCAGTGAGTCAGATGAATGAGAGAGCCAACTAAAGAGAGAAGCACCAGATAAACAAATTAAATTCATGGTGAGCGAGTTATAAAGCATAAGATATGAAACACCAAGTTAAGCGGAGTGTAATGATATTATTGTTATTTTTTTATGACATTTTGATAGTTAAATTAATTTAAGTCAGTTAGCATAGAAGCTAACATCGGCTAACGTTAGCTGCAGTCAAGCTAGCCTGTCGTAGTCATGGTGACAGAGGACTCCAACGACACAGAGAGCGTAAACAAAGGGAAAAATTGTAACTTGCTGTATGTATGAGATAAGATGATAATAAATACCCTTTCACAAATTTAGAAATGTATACTTGTAGCCTAGTCAGTTAAAACGAGAGAGAGCCTACTGAAAACTGTATTGAAGTGAAAAGCACAACATCAACTCATTATTTTAAAACTTATGTTCAAGGTGTCAGACTCCATTGATTCTACTCATCATATGCTATCCACATCCCAAGATTTAAGAGGGTATACTACACAACTAGACCATGTATGTTATGGTTTTTCACTATGAGATTAAGAGGTTTCAGAGGGTACACTAGGCCTATGCTTTGCCATTTCAGTGTGAGTAGTCAATGTTGCATTATGTGAGTACCATAAATTACTACGTTTTTAGTCACTTTACGTGAAAAATGGTTGGACAGAGTCCATCATGATAATACATTGTATACCACTACCATGCTTTCATGTTTCACTACATGCTGCTAGTACAAAATCATGGTATTTTTTTCATTGTACTACCATGGTGCATATTTGTACCATGGTAATACAATGAAAAAAAAAATCATGTTTTTGGTCACTACCATGGCAGAAAAAAATACCATTGGACTGTCATGTATTTTTTGTCACCACCGTGGCAGAAACATACCATGGTATTTGCACCAGTACCATGGTATTTTCCTGCCATGGTCATGGTGTTTTTTTCATTGTACAACCGTGGTACATTTTAGGGGTGGGGACATAAACAAGTTGACAACAATTTATGCAGAAAAAATGCTCTATGCAGGATAAAAATAATCTAATTTGTTTGTTTGGATCGATTATAATTGTGAGCAGAAAGATAAACTACATTTAGGATATACTTTTTATTTTTCTCAAGCCAATGACGAGTTAGTAATTAGCTGATAAGCCTACCTGTTCTCAGTCATGCAAATGTAATATGTTCATTCATCTCTCCTCTCTCTCTTTATTCTCTTGACTCCAATACTCTGGTCCATGCTTGTGGCAGCAGCCTGTGCTGAATAATAAAGTGAATAATCATGAAGTCCAACTCCATGGCAGGGTCCATGAATAATTAGATTATCTTCACATGAGGAGACATATGAGGTAAACATCAATGTGGCCGGGGGAGAAGAAGTTGAATACCTGAAAGGCCAGATAATGATCTTTGTGGCGGGAAAGCAGGGGAGAAAGGGGGCTCCATGGGGACAGAGCTACATTTTACCTGATCAGCATGACAGTTTCATTTGCATGACATTAACCTGTTATGACTAGGGCCAGGAGTACTTCCTGGTTGGGTCACAGGTCAGGAAAAAGTTTACAGTATAGGTCATGATGGCCTGATCCTCATAGTCATCACCTTAAATAAACCAAAGATATCAAGGACATTATTCTACAAAGCAGTGAATGGTTAAACCTGAGCAGTATACTGACAAAGAGAGCAAAGTGAACATGCATTGATGGAATTAGAGGTCGGCCGATTATGATTTTTCAACGCCGATGCCGATACCGATTATTGAAAGACCAAAAAAAGGCCGATACCAATTAATCGGCCGATTTAAAAAAAAAAATATTTGTAATAATGACAATTACAACAATACTGAATGAACACTTATTTTAACTTAATATAACACATAAATTAAATCAATTTAGCCTCAAATAAATAATGAAACTGTCATGACTCCCGCCGAAGTCGGCCCCTCTCCTTGTTCGGGCGGCGTTCACGGTCGACGTCACCGGCTTACTAGTTGCCACCGATCGATGTTTCACTGTTCGTTTGGTTTTGTCTTTATTGTGTACACCTGTTTTTCATTTCGCTAATCATGTTCATTATTTAACCTCTGCATTTCCTGTTTGTCTTGTCGGTGATTGTTTGTCTGTTTTGTGTAGTTGGAGGTGTTTCTCCAAACTATGTATTTTTCTATGAGAAGATTTATTGATATTTTTAGTAAACACGTTTGTTTACCTTTATCCCTGTGTCCTGCACCTGACTCCTCCACTTCTCTAAGAAATCCATTACA
Organism: Salmo trutta; assembly: GCF_901001165.1. Classification (NCBI taxonomy): domain Eukaryota; kingdom Metazoa; phylum Chordata; class Actinopteri; order Salmoniformes; family Salmonidae; genus Salmo; species Salmo trutta. Next base: position 22,972,000 of record NC_042968.1, read on the forward strand.
GAAACATGTTCAATTTGGTTTAAATAATGCAAAAACAAAGTGTTGGAGAAGAAAGTAAAAGTGCAATATGTGCCATGTAAGAAAGCTAACGTTTAAGTGCCTTGCTCAGAACATGGGAACATATGAAAGCTGGTGGTTCCTTCTAACATGAGTCTTCAATATTCCCAGGTAAGAAGTTTTAGGTTGTAGTTATTATAGGAATTATAGGACTATTTCTCTCTATACAATTTGTATTTCATTTACCTTTGACTATTGGATGTTCTTATAGGCACTTTAGTATTGCCAGTGTAACAGTATAGCTTCCGTCCCTCTCCTCACTCCTAACTGGGCTCGAACCAGGAACACATCGACAACAGCCACCCTCGAAGCAGCGTTACCCATGCAGAGCAAGGGGTACAACTACTCCAAGTTCCAGAGCGAGTGACGTTTGAAACGCTATTAGCACGCACCCCGCTAACTAGCTAGCCATTTCCCATCGGTTACACCAGCCGAATCTTGGGAGTTGATAGGCTTGAAGTCATAAACAGCGCAATGCTTGAAGCATTGCGAAGAGCTGCTGGCAAAACGCATGAAAGTGCTGTTTGAATGAATGCTATACGAGCCTGCTGGTGCCTACCACCGCTCAGTCAGACTGCTCTATCAAATCATAGACTTAATTATAATATAATAAACACACAGAAATACGAGCCTTAGGTCATTAATATGGTCGAATCCGGACACTATCATCTCGAAAACAAAACGTTTATTTTTTCAGTGAAATACGGAACCGTTCCGTATTTTATCTAATGGGTGGCATCCCTTAGTCTAAATATTCCTGTTACATTGCACAACCTTCAATGGTATGTCATAATTACGTAAAATTCTGGCAAATTAGTTCGCAACGAGCCAGGCAATGAACCCAAGAGCAGTGATACAATTTCATGTTAGCAGGCAATACTAACTAAATATGCAGGTTTAAAAATATATACTTGTGTATTGATTTTAAAGAAAGGCATTGATGTTTATGGTTAGGTACATTGGTGCAACGACAGTGCTTTGACGACTCTATCTTTACAGGAGATAAGGAAGCTGTTGCTATAACATACACACAGATGCACACACACACACACACACACGCACACACACGCACAAAAAGTACACACACAGACACACAAGGATACATCCATGATCCATTGTTTATCCGCACTATGAGCCATGGCCTTCGTCCTGCAATTTCATGCCGGCATTCATTTAATCATTTTCTATTTTCATTTGTGGTAAAAGAAAATAAAAAACCACACTAAAACACACTAAAACACACTCCTCCATCGACATGTTCTATTGCCCATTTTACACACACACACACACACACACACACACACACACACACACACACACACACACACACACACACACACACACACAAACACACCTCCCCTCCACCTACATCTCCCTGTGAGGGTTTTAATTAAGATTTCACACACAAACAAGTCTCCCACCATTCACAGCTGAACTGCTCCTTGAGCCTCCTTCAGTCAGATAGGCCTCCCTCCCACAAAGATAGTAGATAAATTGCATCTCTGAAAGGTGATTAGACACTGCTCTGGTCCGTGCCACGCCACGCCGCACCATGCTGGTAGGGGTGTATCCCTACTCCAGCTCATTGTCTTACTGAGCACAGCTAATCGGCACAAAAAAGATAGAGCCCTTTACCTCCGAGACTAAAGTCATCCACTTGCACACACACACACACACACACACACACACACACACACACACACACACACACACACACACACATACACACATGCACACAAACAATATTCTCAGCACTAGTATCAAAATCTCAGAGATCAAACAAGGCTATAATTATATTAGACTGAAGGGGTTGAGAGTGAGGGAATCTAGAAGTATTTCCATCAGAACGAATGAGTAGAGTTACATACGAGCACTTCACAACACTAAGGGAAACTCACCTCACCTAATGTACAAAGAGACAGACAAAAGCAAACACCCACAAGAGCTGAAGAATTGAGTGACTCCATTGAGACACACCCTGCCACCAATAGTGATGGATGAAACCAATCATTAATGTCCCCTGTTCTCGACAGGCAGGATAGTACAGTGACAGTCTCTCCTTTCTTTAATAATCTGGGATGTCACATTAAGAATGACAGAGGGGATACAGGGCTGAGATGGAGAGGAACAATAACCGTTATACTGCCACCTTTCTCCTCAGATGTGTTAGACGACCCCAACAAAACCACAGTAATAAAATGTGACCAGAGGGTCGGCTCAACAACACACAGTGCAACCACTTCCACAAAAGTCTGTGACAGTACTACTATTTCAGCACACAGGACCAGAAGAACCAGCAGAACCGGAGGAAAACATTCATTATAGTTGCGCCAGTCGGTACATTTTATTGTAGTCAATTTCATTCTGAAGTTATCAGCTGTCAGAGAGATACAGATCAACATCTTCATTCTATGTTTAGCAGACATCTCCTGTTTATAAAGTGACGCAGAAGGGCAAAAAAGCCTCTGACATCCCAGTTAGCTGTTCTACGAGTGGTCTGAGGCAGTCGATAAATGAGTGTTTTCAAGTGCAATTTTATTAACGATGGCTTTGGGAAACAGCTCTGAGATTTAACAATGTGCCTACAAAGGTTCTAACAATGAACTTAGCCTTAAGATGCTTTTGGGAATCCAGGCCCTGGACAATAAATGATCTGAGGCAAAACACAACCTTTTTTTTTACATAATTTGAAGCACAAATTACATTTTCGAAAGACACCTTTTGCATGTGGAAATTTGTATAATTTTGAATTATCACCTTCGGGTGAACAACCATGGAAATTAAAAACCAAAAACAATGTTTTAAATGAAAAGTAGGAATTGGTCTTAATCTGATAAAGAGCACGATGATCACCACTGTACTTGCTCCACCCATGCTCTAACAAGGTTTTCCAGCACAAAGCTTTGACCTACTTAAGTAGCTATGATGATCTAATGTATATATATTATATATAAACTCAGCAAAAAAAGAAACGTACTCTCACTGGCAACTGCGTTTATTTTCAGCAAACTTAATGTCACGTCCTGACCATAGTAAGATGTGCTTTTCTATGGTAGAGTAGGTCAGGGCGTGACAGGGGGGGTTTTGTGTTTTTCTATGTTTTCTATTTCTATGTTTAGTTCTAGTTTTTCTATTTCTATGTTGTGGTTTTTTGGGTTGATCTCCAATTGGAGGCAGCTGGTCCTCGTTACCTCTGATTGGAGATCATATTTAAGTAGGGGTTTTTCTTCCTGGGTTTTGTGGGTGATTATATTTTGAGTAGTGTTTGTTTCTCTCTGCGTCACAGTTTGTTGTTTTGTTTATTCAGTTATTTGTGTACTGCAAAGTTTCACGGATGTAATAAAATGTGGAACTACAACCACGCTGCACTTTGGTCCGCTCCTTTTGACAGCCGTGACAGAATCACCCACCACAAAAGGACCAAGCAGCGTGCCCAGGAGCAACAGAAATGGACCTGGGAGGAAATTCTGGATGGAAAAGGACCTGGAGGCAGGCTGGGGAGTATCGCCGTCTGAGGGAGGAGATTGAGGCAGCTAAAGCGGAGCGGCGTCATTATGAGGCGCTGTACCAACAACGAGGCAAGGGCGAGAGACAGCCCCCAAACATTTTTTTGGGGGGGCACACGGGGAGATTGGCAGAGTCAGGTTGGAGACCTAAGCCAACTCCCCGTGCTTACTGTGGGGGGCGAGTGATCGAGCAAGCACCATGTTATGCTGAGATATGCACTGTGTCGCCAATGCGCAGCTACAGCCCGGTGCGCTCAGTGCAAGATCCTCACAGGTGCCGTGCTAGAGTTGGCATTGAGCCAGGAAGGAGTATGCCTGCTCAGCATTCCTGGTCTGCGGTGCGTCTTCTCGGTTCCAGGTTATCCTGCGCCAGCTCTACGCACGGTAACCCCAGTTCGCCAACACAAACCTGTGCGACCTGTCACAACGCCTCGCGCTTGTCGGGCTACGGAGGTTATCCAGCCAGGACGGGTTGTGCCAGCCATAAGCTCCAGACCTCCGGTGCGCCTCCACGGCCCAGTATACCCTGTGCCTGCTCTGCGCACCCGGCCTCCAGTGACGTTCCCTAGTCCAGAAATCTCAGCGACGTTCTCTAGTCCGGTGAGACCTATTCCAGTAGTGATGATCCATGGCACGGAGCCTGCAGCGACGGTCCCCTGTCCGGAGCCTCCTGAGACGCTCCCCAGTCCGGAGCCTCCTGAGACGCTCCCCAGTCCGGAGCCTCCTGAGACGCTCCCCAGTCCGGAGCCTCCTGCGACGCTCCCCAGTCCGGAGCCTCCAGCGACGCTCTCCAGCCCGGAGCCTCCAGCGGCGGCCTGTAGCCCGGAACCTCCAGAAATTATCTACAGTCTGGTTCTTTCGACGACGATCCACAGTCAGGTGGTAATAAAGCAGAAGGATCAGCGGGTGGAGCGGGGAGTAAGCCCCGAACCGGAGCCGCCTCCTCTGCTGGAGGTTAAGGTTATGTGGACTACATTTGAGCCACCATAGACAATTGTCACCCTCCCTAACCCTCCCTTTTGTTCTGTGGTTTCTTTTGTTTTAGGTGCATTCAGAGCCTGCACCTTTGGGGGGGGGGGGTACTGTCACATCCTAACCATAGTAAGATGTGATTTTCTATGGTAGAGTAGGTCAGGGCGTGACAGGGGGTGTTTTGTGTTTTTCTATGTTTTCTATTTCTATGTTTAGTTCTAGTTTTTCTATTTCTATGTTGTGTTTTTTTGGGTTGATCTCCAATTGGAGGCAGCTCGTCCTCGTTACCTCTGATTGGAGATCATATTTAAGTAGGGGTTTTTCTTCCTGGGTTTTGTGGGTGATTATATTTTGAGTAGTGTTTGTTTCTCTCTGCGTCACTGTTTGTTGTTTTGTTTATTCAGTTATTTGCGTATTGCGTATTTTCACAGATTTAATATAATGTGGAACTACAACCATGCTGCACTTTGGTCCGCTCCATTTGACAGCCGTGACACTTATCATGTGTAAGTATTTGTATGAACATAACAAGATTCAACAACAGAGACATAAACTGAACAAGTTCCACAGACATGTGACAAACAATAATGGAATAATGTGTCCCTGAACAAAGGGGGGGTCAAAATCAAAAGTAACAGTCAGTATCTGGTGTGGCCACCAGCTGCATTAAGTACTGCAGTGCATCTTCTCCTCATGGACTGCACCAGATTTGCCAGTTCTTGCTGTGAGATGTTACTCCACTCTTCCACCAAGGCACTTGCAAGTTCCCGGACATTTCTGGGGGGAATGGCCCTAGCCTTCACCCTCCGATCCAATGGGATTGAGATCCGGGCTCTTTGCTGGCCATGGGAGAACACTGACATTCCTGTCTTGCAGGAAATCACGCACAGAATGAGCAGTATGGCTGGTGGCATTGTCATGCTGGAGGGTCATGTCAGGATGAGCCTGCAGGAAGGGTACCACATGAGGCAGGAGAATGTCTTCCCTGTAATGCACAGCGTTGAGATTGCCTGCAATGACAACAAGCTCAGTCCGATGATGCTGTGACACACTGCCCCAGACCATGACGGACCCTCCACCTCGAAATCGATCCCACTCCAGAGTACAGGCCTCGGTGTAACGCTCATTCCTTCAACGATAATTGTGAATCCGACCATCACCCCTGGTGAGACATCCCCTGACTCGTCAGTGAAGAGCACTTTTTGCCAGTCCTGTCTGGTCCAGCGACGTTGGGTTTGTGCCCATAGGTGACGTTGCTGCCGGTGATGTCTGATGAGGACCTGTCTTACAACAGGCCTACAAGCCCTCAGGCCAGCCTCTCTCAGCCTATTGTGGCCATCTGAGCACTGATGGAGGGATTGTGTGTTCCTGGTGTAACTTGGGCAGTTGTTGTTGCCATCCTGTACCTGTCCCGCAAGTGTGATATTTGGATGTACCGATCCTGTGCAGGTGTTGTTACACGTGGTCTGCCGCTGTGAGGATGATCAGCTGTCCATCCTGTCTCCCTGTAGCTCTGTCTTAGGCATCTCACAGTATGGACATTGCAATTTATTGCCCTGGCCACATCTGCAGTTCTCATGCCTCCTTGCAGCATGCCTAAGGCATGTTCATGCAGATGAGCAGAGACCCTGAGCATCTTTCTTTTGGTGTTTTTCAGAGTCAGTAGAAAGGCCTCTTTAGTGTACTAAGTTTTCATAACTGTGACCTTAATTGCCTACCATCTGTAAGCTGTTAGTGTCTTAACGACCATTCCACAGGTGCATATGCTTATGGTTCATTGCTTATGGTTCATTGAACAAGCATGGGAAAGTGTTTAAACCCTTTACAATGAAGATCTGTGAAGTTACTTGGATTTTGAAGAATTATCTTTGAAAGACATGGTCCTGAAAATGGGCCGTTTCTTTTTTTGCTGAGTTTACAGTGAGGGAAAAAAGTATTTGATCCCCTGCTGATTTTGTATGTTTTCCCACTGACAAAGAAATGATCAGTCTATAATTTTAATGGTAGGTTTATTTGAACAGTGAGAGAGAGAATAACAACAAACAAAATATTATAAATTGATTTGCATTTTAATGAGGGAAATAAGTATTTGACCCCCTCTCACTCAGAAAGATTTCTGGCTCCCAGGTGTCTTTTATACAGGTAACGAGCTGAGATTAGGAGCACACTCTTAAAGGGAGTGCTCCTAATCTCAGTTTGTTACCTGTATAAGAGATACCTGTCCATAGAAGCAATCAATCAATCAGATTCCCAACTCTCCACCATGGCCAAGACCAAAGAGCTCTCCAATGATGTCTGAGACAAGATTGTTGACCTACACAAGGCTGGAATGGGCTACAAGACCATCGCCAAGCAGTTTGGTGAGAAGGTGACAACAGTTGGTGCCGTTATTCGCAAATGGAAGAAACACAAAAGAACTGTCAATGTCCCTCGGCCTGGGGCTCCATGCAAGATCTCACCTCATGGAGTTGCAATGATCATGAGAACGGTGAGGAATCAGCCCAGAACTACACGGGAGGATCTTGTCAATGATCTCAAGGCAGCTGGGACCATAGTCACCAAGAAAACAATTGGTAACACACTACGCCGTGAAGGACTGAATGTTAAGTTCTCCAGTTTCTGTGTTGTGGTTTGTGTATTTGTATGTGTGTTTCAGGATGGCTTCCTGAATTTCCCCAAGCAGCTGATTGGTCGGCCCCCATTGCTAATTGGAGAGCTGACCCCGCCCCCTCGTCAGGATGCAGCTGTCTCCAATTACCAACTCCTTCTGAAGCGTTATAAGCCAGTGTTCTGTTGCTCAGAGGGGAGAGATGTTTGCTGAGAGAAGGCTGATGGTTAATTCTGTGTTCAGAGTTTTCTTAAGTATTGTGTAGCTGCTGATTTGAGGTATGTGTGTGTGCCAATAGAACTGTGGTTTTGATTATTGGAATTGCTTACTTACGTTTGTGTTATTCTGTTTCATTTGTTCCCAGGGGGGAAGGGGAAGGCACCTAGGGAGTGCTTAGGCAAGAGGCCCGCGGGCATACATAACCCGTAGTAGTTTACTGTCTATGCACACTAGGAAAGACCTGGGCGGACCATCCCCTGTATTTTGGTTAGTGCACCAGGTGGTGCTAGTTAGGTAAGTAGTGGGTAGGCAGGTAAGGTAGGAGAGGGGGCTTTGATATTTACTTTCTTTGCTTTGGTTCCATCCAGCCCCTTTTCCCCAAAATTACCGTGCGACGGAATTAATTCCTTGTAAATGGTAATTCTCTGCCTTTTGTCATCCTTACTCACACCTACAGTACATACCTCTTTCACACCACAGAGAGTTGAGTTGTAGCAGGGTGTGGCGTTCCCTCTTCCAAGAGGCGTGCGTAACACTGAAATCCTGCAGCCCCCGCAAGGTACCCCTGCTCAAGAAAGCACATATACATGCCCGTCTGAAGTTTGCCAATGAACATCTGAATGATTCAGAGGACAACTGGGTGAAAGTGTTGTGGTCAGATGAGACCAAAATGGAGTCTTTGGCATCAACTCAACTCGCCGTGTTGGAGGAGGAGGAATGCTGCCTATGACCCCAAGAACACCATCCCCACCGTCAAACATGGAGGTGGAAACATTATGCTTTGGGGGTGTTTTTCTGCTAAGGGGACAGGACAACTTCATCGCATCAAAGGGACGATGGACGGGGCCATGTACCGTCAAATCTTGGGTGAGAACCTCCTTCCCTCAGCCAGGGCATTGAAAATGGGTCATGGATGGGTATTCCAGCATGACAATGACCCAAAACACACGGCCAAGGCAACAACGGAGTGGCTCAAGAAGAAGCACATTAAGGTCCTGGAGTGGCCTAGCCAGTCTCCAGACCTTAATCCCATAGAAAATCTGTGGAGGGAGCTGAAGGTTCGAGTTGCCAAATGTCAGCCTCGAAACCTTAATGACTTGGAGAAGATCTGCAAAGAGGAGTGGGACAAAATCCCTCCTGAGATGTGTGCAAACCTGGTGGCCAACTACAAGAAACGTCTGACCTCTGTGATTGCCAACAAGGTTTTCGCCACCAAGTACTAAGTCATGTTTTGCAGAGGGGTCAAATACTTATTTCCCTCATTAAAATGCAAATAATTTTATAACATTTTTGACATGCGTTTTTCTGGATTTTTTATTGTTGTTATTCTGTCTCTCACTGTTCAAATAAACCTGCCATTAAAGTTATAGACTGATCATTTCTTTGTCAGTGGGCAAACGTACAAAATCAGCAGGGGATCAAATACTTTTTTCCCTCACTGTATATACCCCACAGGGATGCTGGCCCATGTTGACTCCAATGCTTCCCACAGTTGTCACGTTTTCTGGATGTCCTTGGTGGACCATTTTTGAGACACATAGGAAACTGTTGAGAGTGAAATATGGCCTGGGCTGTAATAATACATGGCCTTTCTCTTGCATTTCAAAGATGATGGTATTATCTTTAACCAGATCTAATGTATTATATTCTCCTACATTAATTTCACATTTCCACAAACTTCAAAGTGTTTCCTTTCACATGGTATCAAGAATAGGTATATCCTTACTTCAGGTCTTGAGCTACAGGCAGTTAGATTTGGTTATGTAATTTTAGGCGAAAATGGAAAAGAATTGTCCAATCCTTATTAACCTGTCTCCTCCCCTTCATCTGCACTGATTGAAGTGGATTTAACAAGTGACATCAATAAGGGATCATAGCTTTCACCTAAATTCACTTGATCAATCTATGTAATGGAAAGAGCCGGTGTTCATAATGTTTTGTGCACTCAGTGTATATATATATATATATATATATAAATATATATATACTGCTAAAAAAAATAAAGGGAACACTTAAACAACACATCCTAGATCTGAATGAATTAAATAATCTTATTAAATACTTTTTTGTTTACATAGTTGAATGTGCTGACAACAAAATCACACAAAAATAATCAATGGAAATCCAATTTATCAACCCATGGAGGTCTGGATTTGGAGTCACACTCAAAATTAAAGTGGAAAACCACACTACAGGCTGATCCAACTTTGATGTAATGTCCTTAAAACAAGTCAAAATGAGGCTCAGTAGTGTGTGTGGCCTCCACGTGCCTGTATGACCTCCCTACAATGCCTGGGCATGCTCCTGATGAGGTGGTGGATTGTCTCCTGAGGGATCTCCTCCCAGACCTGGACTAAAGCATCCGCCAACTCCTGGACAGTCTGTGGTGCAACGTGGCGTTGGTGGATGGAGCGAGACATGATGTCCCAGATGTGCTCAATTGGATTCAGGTCTGGGGAACGGGCGGGCCAGTCCATAGCATCAATGCCTTCCTCTTGCAGGAACTGCTGACACACTCCAGCCACATGAGGTCTAGCATTGTCTTGCATTAGGAGGAACCCAGGGCCAACCGCACCAGCATATGGTCTCACAAGGGGTCTGAGGATCTCATCTCGGTACCTAATGGCAGTCAGGCTACCTCTGGCGAGCACATGGAGGGCTGTGCGGCCTTCCAAAGAAATGCCACCCCACACCATGACTGACCCACCGCCAAACCGGTCATGCTGGAGGATGTTGCAGGCAGCAGAACGTTCTCCACGGCGTCTCCAGACTCTGGCACGTCTGTCACATGTGCTCAGTGTGAACCTGCTTTCATCTGTGAAGAGCACAGGGCGCCAGTGGCGAATTTGCCAATCTTGGTGTTCTCTGGCAAATGCCAAACGTCCTGCACGGTGTTGGGCTGTAAGCACAACCCCCACCTGTGGACGTCGGGCCCTCATACCACCCTCATGGAGTCTGTTTCTGACCGTTTGAGCAGACACATGCACATTTGTGGCCTGCTGGAGGTCATTTTGCAGGGCTCTGGCAATGCTCCTCCTGCTCCTCCTTGCACAAAGGCGGAGGTAGCGGTCCTGCTGCTGGGTTGTTGCCCTCCTACGGCCTCCTCCACGTCTCCTGATGTACTGGCCTGTCTCCTGGTAGCGCCTCCATGCTCTGGACACTACGCTGACAGACACAGCAAACCTTCTTGCCACAGCTCGCATTGATGTGCCATCCTGGATGAGCTGCACTAACTGAGCCACTTGTGTGGGTTGTAAGACTCCGTCTCATGCTACCACTAGAGTGAAAGCCCCGCCAGCATTCAAAAGTGACCAAAACATCAGCCAGGAAGCATAGGAACTGAGAAGTGGTCTGTGGTCACCACCTGCAGAACCACTCCTTTATTGGGGGTGTCTTGCTAATTGCCTATAATTTCCACCTGTTGTCTATTCCATTTGCACAACAGCATGTGAAATGTATTGTCAATCAGTGTTGCTTCCTAAGTGGACAGTTTGATTTCACAGAAGTGTGATTGACTTGGAGTTACATTGTGTTGTTTAAGTGTTCCCTTTATTTTTTTGAGCAGTGTGTATATATATACACACTATATAATTAGGATGTAATTAGTTTTTAGATATAGGCCTATTGTAAATGTGAACTATTCGAGCGTCACCATCTTTATTGCTAAAAAATATACAAATACACACAACTTTAAGTTACGTATTCATTTGACAGATGTAATGAACTGCCCATTGAGCAGCACAGCAATTGATGAAATAGGAACATGTTTTCAAGAGCTTATGTCAATCAGGAATGAAGACAGGCTTTATAGACCTCTATATATGAGTGACTGTGTCCAACACACTCTGGGCACCTACTGAACAAAACCCTTTTTTTTCTCAATGACATGTATTGCTAAATAAAAAAGTTGAAAGAAATACAGGCAGGCACTGCGTTACTACAAGACAAAACAGCTTGCTCAGCATGATGATCTTGTAAGTGTAAAAGCAGATTGTTTTTATATAATAATAAAAGCTTGAAAAGGTAGTGGAATGGGATTAGTGTGGTGTGTGGAGAATCCAATTCTTAAACTTCTATGTGGTACAAATCATATTATTGTGGAAGAGCCTCCTCTAAGAGTATGACTTGGGCTGTTTGAGAAGGTTTGAATCTTATTCAACCTGCGTACACATTGTTTGACGTACAATAGACCAACATAGCTCCTGTAGTAGGTCAAAGCTGTGTGTTGGAAAAACTTGGTAAAATATTGTCGCCTGCTCATGGACGTCCTACATTTACTGCAAGAATGTTAAGGTAAAATGGTTCCTTTTGATACAATCACAGCTTTTTTCATTGTCAAAATGTATTCCAGGGAGTACGAGGAACAGGACATATTTGAATTGAAAGAACTTTCAGTTATTGTTACTGTCAGTGAAATTAAATAGCATCAAACAACAGAAAAATAAAAATTTGCTTATAGTTTCCTGAATTCAGAAAAAGTTACATTGTCTAATATCAAAAGAGGCAGCCAGACGGTGACATAAGTAAAAACATATGAATCCCGGATAAAATAAAGGTTATATAAAATAAATACATCTTTGAGTGAATGAATGATCAGAGCTGACTACTGAGTCTAAAGGTGTCCACATACTGTACATACAGTTGAAGTCGGAAGTTTACAAACATTTAGGATGGAGTCATTTAAAACTCGTTTTTCAACCACTCCACAAATTTCTTGATAACAAACTATAGTTTTGGGAAATCGGTTAGGACATCTACTTTGTGCATGACACAAGTCATTTTTCCAACAATTATTTACAGACAGATTATTTCACTTATAATTCACTGTATCACAATTCCAGTGGGTAAGAAGTTTACATACACTAAGTTGACTGTGCCTTCAAACAGCTTGGAAAATTCCAGAAAATGATATCATGGCTTTAGAAGCTTTTGATAGGCTAATTGACATAATTTGAGTCAATTGGAGGTTTACCTGTGGATGTATTTCAAGGCCTACCTTCAAACTCAGTGCCTCTTTACTTGACATCATGGGAAAATCAAAAGAAATCAGCCAAGACCTCGGAAAAACATTGTAGACCTCCACAGGTCTGGTTCATCCTTGGGAGCATTTTCCAAACGCCTGAATGTACCACATTCATCTGTACAAACAATAGTACGCAAGTATAAACACCATGGGACCACGCAGCTGTCATACCGCTCAGGAAGGAGATGCGTTCTGTCTCCTAGAGATTAACCTACTTTGGTGCGAAAAGTGCAAATCAATCCCAGAACAACAGCAAAGGACCTTGTAAAGATGCTGGAGGAAACAGGTACAAAAGTATCTATATCCACAGTAAAACGAGTCCTGTATTGACATAACCTGAAAGACAGCTCAGCAAGGAAGAAGCCACTGCTCCAAAACCGCCATAAAAAAGCCAGACTACGGTTTGCAACTGCACATGGGGACAAAGATCGTACTTTTTGGAGAAATGTCCTCTGGTCTGATGAAACAAAAATAGACATCGTTATGTTTGGAGGAAAAAGAGGACGCTTTCAAGCCGAAGAACACCATCCCAACCGTGAAGCACGGGGGTGGCAGCATCATGTTGTGGGGGTGCTTTGCTGCAGGAGGGACTGGTGCATTTCACAAAACAGATGGCATCATGAGGTAGGAAAATTTGGTGGATATATTGAAGCAACATCTCAAGACATCAATCAGGAAGTTAATGCTTGGTCGCAAATGGGTCTTCCAAATGGACAATGACCCCAAGCATACTTCCAAAGTTGTGTCAAAATGGCTTAAGGACAACAAAGTCAAGGTATTGGAGTGGCCATCACAAAGCCTGACCTCAATCCTATAGAAAATCTGTGGACATAACTGAAAAAGCTTGTGCAAGCAAGGAGGCCGACAAACCTGACTCAGTTACACCAGCTCTGTCAGAAGGAATGGGCCAAAATTCACCCAACTTATTGTGGGAAGCTTGTGGAAGGCTACCGAAACGTTAGACCCAAATTAAACAATTTAAAGGCAATGCTACCAAATACTAATTGAGTGTATGCAAACTTCTGACCCACTGGGAATGTGATGAAAGTAATAAAAGCTGAAATAAATCATTCTCTTTACTATTATTCTAACATTTCACATTCTCGAAATAAAGTGGTGATCCTAACTGACCTAAAACTGGACATTTCTACTTGGATTAAATGTCAGGAATTGTGAAAAACGGAGTTTAAATGTATTTGGCTAAGGTGTATGTAAACTTCCGACTTCAACTGTAGGTTCGGTTTGCTTTTATCAGAACTTAAACATCTGTGCTCGCATACTCCCTAAAGACCTTCGCTTGAAAAATGACAAAAAAAGCATCAATATTACTGTTGTTTGTCCCTCTTGAGTCACTGTAGCAACAACATACCCAGTAACACGTCCTCAATATAGGCCAAATTAATCTAAGATAAATCAAGAAATCTGTAATACATTTTTTGGTCTTAGTCGCCCAATTTTACATCTAACTATGATGTTAAGCGCAGTTTTTCTCAAGTGAAACCATGTGCATGAAAACTAGTTGTCTCTTGTTGAATGACAACAACCACTTAATTGAAGAATCCCCTCCATATTTCCCACCCCTACAAGGAGTAGTACTTTTGACCATTCACTGATGAAGGGGCGTAGGACTTCGGCTACCGAAGATGTAATATGTGCAAACTATTTCGATTAGGAAGCATACGGTAAGATTTATGGTATTACCATGCAAGAACATGAGCTGTTGTGACTAAGTGAAGGAGTCAAAAGCAATAGTGTACACAAACTCCTGCCTATTTACACCAATGGTCAACAACAACTCTTGTATCATACATGAAACCTTGTCATACTACTTCACTGCTTTACCAATATGTATTACAACAACCACGCACTCTCTGCATAACAATGTTCTACTAAAGAATTACAAACTATTAGGACACTGTGTGATAATTATTCCATTCAACTCAGCACATTAAGAGAATTGTGTAATTAAGATTGTCTCTACTGTGTCGATGGGAAGAATAGCAGGAGGTAAGGGATCAAGAGGACAATAGTATAGGGTGTAGAAAAACATACATTGAAGTGGAACTGACAGCATTTTAACTACTTTGCAGATATGAAACAAACAGACAATCATAATATCAGTCAAAAATATGTAATTCCCAGTGTATGCTTCAAAACCAACTTCATAAGAGGTTTTGAAAACAGGTTCTATTTGACTCAAAATTCCATGACTTACAGTAAAGCATTGTTGGCAGAATAGATGGATGCAGCTCAATGCATGATTAATATAATTCACCAATAAATGTCTTGGTAGTCCAAAAAATATTGCTATCAGGTTGTAAATCACAGCTGGCATGGTACATTGATTGCTGCCTCCACCCATTCGGGAGGCACTGTTTCAGTTGAATTACTCAATATTTTGAACAAAAACAGACAACTGTTACTAAGGCTGGGAATGTCTATACAATCAAAGGGCAATGATCACAAGTCAGCCACAATGTGACTAATAGGCTAGCGCACGTGTCAAACACAAGGCCTGCGGGCCGAATAGGACACTCGAGCAAGTATAAATGAGTCAACAGTTGAATCATCTACTTAATAAAATTACAGCCTTATGTGCTTGCATTGGTGAATTCAATTTCAATTGTGCTGCTTTCATGTGTCCTGTTTACAATATGCAGCAGTGGGAAAGTGTACAGACACATCCCACAGTCCTAGCTAGGTTACTAAAATGTTGCAGTCTGGCTTCAGTTTTTAAAGCTTGACAATGAATAACCAAAAAACTAAACCTGCAACAAAACACCACGCCAAGGAGAAACATGTGGGCCTATTATAGTAACATTTGAGCAGTAGCCTAGGCTGGCTACTCAACTACAACACATTTTGAGTGCACCATACAGCAATGCTGCATTCAACCAGACCGGTGATCCATGCAGTGCAAAGCAATTAAAAACATGTTACTAGTTTAAATGTTACAACAACCTAAAAGGTAAGTTTAATTTAACTTAATATATACTTTTTGATTAGGGTCACAGAATATTATTCACATTTGCAAGCATAGCAGCAAAAGCTGGACAAATATTCTTTCTCTTTTTTTATTATTTCTTGGCCCGTGAATTTGTTGTGTTTTTTCAATATGGCCCGTGCACTGATTGAGTTTGACACCCCTGGACTAGCATATATATTTATGTAGCTAGGTATTTATTTAGCAAGCTAAAAACACAGAGCCTAATGTTAGTTAGCTAGCTGCTGGGAAGATGTCATGTCATTGGAGGAGTGGGTAAGTGACCAACTTTTTCCCCCTCATAGCGTTTTCTGTGACTACAGCTAAAGATTTATGTGTAATTTGGTTAGCTAGCAATAAATGTGTATCGCATTGCTAGCTAGCTAGCTATACTGAACTTGAATGACTGTTATCCGCAGTTAGCATATCTCTTAGTTGTCAATTAAATGTATTTGGCATTGATCAAAAGAGCGAGCAGGCAGGCAAGTTCCCATTCAGTTGTCAAAACTTGGGTTGGGACAAGCATGCATTGGCAGGAAAGCTGCAGAATGATGAGAAGGCTACTATTCTCCATCGTTTATCAGTGCAATTATGATATCCAACCAGGGTTTAACTAATATTCCCTCGTTAGATTTTAGCTCATCTTGCTCTGGCTAGCATTAATTGTTGATCTTGTTGTTGTTGATGTGCATAAGCAACTGAGGGAGCGATAGCATACCTTTTCAAAGGTGTTTGAACAATAAGACTAGGAAGTTACCAAATGTAAGAGGACTTCCATGGTATTTACAAATATGCAGAAATCCTTTCAGGTGAATTTTGTGGCTTTTGGCAAATTCATTCTAATGATCTGAAGTCGCACTGTTGCTACTGCCTGTAAACACACAGTTCAGTGAATGATGGCAGGCCCATGTGGCAAATAGATTATTTGCTTATAGGCCTACTGTAGCGCTGATTGGGTATAGCGCACCGGTCTGCAAAGACTCCAAACATTCTATGAATTTATGAAAACATGAAAATGACCATATCTAAGTGCTCACTTGTCAGAAAATGTCAAATAAATCTTTCATATTATTCCTGGGGGAGTATATGAACAGATTTGAATAAGATTTAATGTTGATAAAATGATTTCAGTTCCACTTTAAGGGTATTCTTGCATTATATAACTTATACATGTTAAGGTGTAGGCTACTAAAGCACAGTGCACAGCAGTGAATGATGATATCCCCTTAGATTCACCCCTCCTTCCCAGAGTACCATTAACACAGGGAACACTATACTCATTTTACATCATTATAAAGTACCAACACAAAAGGTACACTTAGAAATAATAGCAATGAGTAATCGTCCCACAACTGATGGGCTTTGCACTCAAACAGTTATTCCTCCAAATATGATCCCCAGCTTCAGCTCCACTCAAAGGCCATCGATCATCTATCCTAGATGCCAGTCTGTTTCGGCTTTAGCCAAAATGTTCTGGTGCTATCAAACATGACAACAACAAGATGTCTAACACAGAGACTAGGCCAGGTTACCAAGCATCCACCTGCCATTTACAGCCAATCAGAGGGAGAGAGACACCTTAATCAACCGATCACCTCTATAATGTTCTGTTGAGCTAATGGAACGCATTGTTCTGATTGCAGAGAAAGGTGGCTAGAGAGGGAATTTGAAATGATATCATTGACAAAACATAAATAGTTGTCTCCCATTCAGATAAGGGACATATGAAATCACTTGTGTTCAAGTCAATGCTTCAGAAGCTCTCCCAATGGAAAGGAGTTGTACATTAAATGCTTCCTGTGCCTCAGGTATTAAGGCACAGGTATTAGGCTAAACACCTGAACTAGAAGCTAGTGTATATGCATCATCATTAGTGGCTAAACCCAGACCATATTCCAATTGCCATGCAGTCATAATTTTTTGGAGATAATTGATTAACGAGGACGGCAAGCAGCCAATCAGAATGCTTGCCCTCCCTTTCTGCAAATGACCACTTGATCTTGCATCATGCGTTCTCAAAACACATCACCTGCTGTTTTTACTCACTGACAATTGAGTCATTAGGATTATTTGATCACCAATTTCAACCGATCTACAAGTGGAAAACATCCTGCTTTTTACATAGTTCCCGTATTACAACTACTTTATATGTAGTCCTTGAGCATGGAAAAAAAGGAATAAAAGATTGTCATTGCCGGGGGTCTCTGAACTTCTCTTGAACTATGTTCTATTTATCAAGACTTGGTCTGTTACGGTCAATCACGGACACACGTGGGAGGAATACTGAATGAGACAAAGAGACTGAGACCTGATGAAGCAGCAAGGTTGTCTGTTCATTTAAGTGCTTGTCAACTTGTTAAACAGATATTCCCTGTGGTGTTGTTATAAACCAGAAGTGGAGAAGGCAGGAGATCTTTGTCCTCTACAGATAATGTCAAAATGGTGCTAAGCCTATAGAGTAGGTTTCTCTCCTCCCTGCTGTACAGTACAACAGAAATGTATGTTCCTGGATTGAGATGGAACAGACCTGATGGACTAATTGGAATGAAATATATTTTTAATGATTGCTGAATGAGTAACTGAGTGAGTGAGTAACTGAGTGTGTGAGTGCACGTGCGTGTGTCAGCAGGCATACTGTAGCCGCAGGAAGTAGGGGTGCTGAGGGTGCTGAAGCACCCCCTGAAAAATAAGAATAAAAAATATATACACAGTACCCGTCAAAAGTTTGGACGCACCTACAGTTCTCATTCAAGGGTTTTTCTTTATTTTTAATCATTTCTATATTGTAGAATAATAGTGAAGACATCAAAACTATGAAATAACACTGAGGATGGCTGAATCACCGCTTCCCGAGCCTATGTAACTAGGTAGAGCTGGGCTATCGCCAGCGGAACAGCAATACAGGATCTACACGAAGAGTTGTCTGTACTGCGGGACTCTTGGTCATTTTGTGTCCTCTTGTCCTTTAAAGAGATCAGGCTCACTGGTAGGAGCGAGTACTCTGGTGGGCCATATGGAGAACTTTCCTGCTTCCCTTGCTCGCACCCCTGTTCATGCCATTCTGCTGTGGGGAGGCCAGTCTAAATCTCTCTGGGTCCTCATTGACTCTGGGGCGGATTAAAGTTTTTTTGGACGCTATCCTGGCTTCCGAGCTTAACATCCACACTCAGTCCCTTTCCACTCCCATATATGTTAGAGCGCTGGACGGGCGCTCTATAGGCCAGGTCAATCATATTACCACTCCCATCAACCTACGGGTGTCAGGGAATCACAGCGAGACTATTTAATTCCTGCTATTCAAGTCTCCTCAGATTCCCGTGGTATTAGGATTCTCCTGACTCCAGCGACACAATCCCCTCATCAACTGGTCTATTGGTGTCATCATGGGCTGGAGTCTGTTCTTCCATGCCCAGTGTCTGAAGTCAGCCCAACCTGCCACGGGACGTCTTCCTGGGGACTCGGAAGGTGCCCTGGACCTCTCCGCCATTCCCTTGGGGTATCAGGACCTTCGGGAGGTGTTCAACAAGGCCCGGGCCACTTCGCTTCCGCTGCACCGACCATATGACTGTGGGATTGACCTTCTCCTTAGCACCAATCTGCCCCGGGGACGACTGTACTCGTTGTCGAGACCGGAGACCAAGGCTATGGACAACTACATTGGGGACTCCCTAGCTGCAGGATTTATACGACCTTCGTACTCTCCCGCCGGCGTAAGGTTCTTCTTTGTGGAGAAGAAGGACAAGACCCTGCACCCGTGCATCTACAACCGGGGACTCAATGACATAATGGTGAAGACCGCTACCACTCATCTCCTCAGCCTTCGAGCCACTGCAGGGGGCCACCGTGTTTTCCAAGCTGGATCTAAGGAACGCCTACCACCAGGTGTGGATACAGGAGGTGGATGAGTGGAAAACCTCCTTCAACACGGCCAGTGGCCACTACGAGTATTTGGTCATGCCATTTGGCCTGTGTTACAGGCTCTGGTAAACGATGTTCTCCGCAACATGTTGAACCTGTTCGTCTTCGTCTACATTGATGACATCCTCTTCTTCTTCCGCTCCCCTCAAGAACATGTGCTCCACGTCCGACAGGATCTTCAACGCCTCCTGGAGAACCAGCTTTTTGTTAAGGTGGAAAAGTGGGAGTTCCATCGCTCCACCATCCCCTTTCTGGGCTATATCATCTCCGCTGGGAGTGTCCAGATGGATCCCGGGAAGGTGAGAGCAGTGGTGGATTGGCCCCAGCCTTCGTCCAGGGTGCAGCTGCAATGTTTCCTGCTGTTCGCCAACTTATATCGCTGCCTCATCCGGGGTAACAGCACCCTGTCTTCCTCCCCTGTCAGCACTCACTTCTCACAAGTTTCCGTTCACGTGGTCCCCTGCTGCTGACCGGGCGTTCCGGGACCTCAAACACAGCTTCACCACTGCTCCCATCCTGGTTCGTCCTGACCCTTCCCGTCAGTTCGTGGTGGAGGCTGATGAATCGGATGTAGGAGTGGGTGCGGTCCTGTCCCAGCGTTCTGCCCTGGACCTGAAGCTACATCCCTGCGCCTTCTTCTCCCATCGCCTCAATGCCACGGAGAAAAACTACAATGTGGGAAATCGTGAGCTTCTCGCAGTGAGATGGCGTTGGAGGAAATGAGGCACTGGCTGGAAGGGGCGGAACATCCGTTCATCATATGGACTGACCACAGAAATCTGGAGTATCTCCGCACCGCCAAACGCCTCAACTCCAGGCAAGCTAGACTTGGTGACCCACCATGGTTCCTGACATCTTCATATTCGTCACCGCTTGCACAGTGTGTGCTCAGAACAAGACTCCTCGGCAAGTTCCAGTCCTAAACTGGCAGCGTTATTAAATAGTACCCGCAAAACACCAGTCTCAATGTCAACAGTGAAGCGGCAACTCCGGGATGCTGGCCTTCTAGGCAGAGTTCCTCTGTCCAGTGTCTGTGTTATTTTGCCCATCTTAATCTTTTACTTTTATTGGCCAGTCTGAGATACGGCTTTTTCTTTGCAACTCTGCCTTGAAGGCCAGCATCCCGGAGTCGCCTCTTCACTGTTGACATTGAGACTGGTGTTTTGCGGGTACTATTTAATAAAGCTGCCAGTTGAGGACTTGTGAGGTGTCTGTTTCTCAACCTAGACACTAATGTACTTGTCCTCTTGCTCAGTTGTGCACTGGGGCCTCCCATTCCACTTTCTATTCTGGTTAGAGCCAGTTTACGCTGTTCTGTGAAGGGAGTAGTACACAGCGTTGTACGAGATCTCCAGTTTCTTGGCAATTTGTCACTTGGAATAGCCTTCATTTCTCAGAACAAGAATAGACTGACACATTTCAGAAGAAAGGTCTTTGTTTCTGGCCATTTTGAGCCTGTAATTGAACCCACAAATGCTGATGCTCCAGATACTCAACTAGTCTAAAGAAGGCCAGTTTTATTGCTTCTTTAATCAGCACAGCAGGGTTTTCTAATGATCAATTAGCCTTTTAAAATGATCAACTTGGATTAGCTAACACAATGTGCCATTGGAACACAGGAGTGATGGTTGCTGATAATGGGCCTCTGTACTCCTATGTAGACATCCAATAAAAAATCTGCCATTTCCAGGAGCAATAGTCATGTACAACATTAATAAAAATGTCTGAACTGTATTTCTGATAAATGTTATGTTATTTTAATGGACAAAAAACAAGGACATTTCTAAGTGACATTTGAATGGTAGTGTATATTTTTCACAAAAGTAGTGCACTGGGCCTTTACTAGTCCTGTATTAGCAAACCGATATAGTCGTCTGTAGCGCGGACAAAATTTATATAATTATCCCCCTGTCGGCAGATACATGGCAACACCCCCACTATTCCCGTGGCTATGTCACCGGAGATGTTTGCCCACTCGTGATTGGAAAAACTGTGGATATTTTGCCATCTGAACAATGCAGGAGGTTGATTGGAGTGGACTCATGTTGAAAATTTGATTTTCCTTTCAGATTATAGTTCCATAATGGATTCGACAGGAAGGCTGCTCCTTGAATTTCTTCTTATTTTCTATTTTTCAGACTTTTTACTTTAGCAAACTTCCATATGAAAAAGAATGAATACCACTGTACCAGTTAATACAATCTTCCACTCTTTAAATGTAGCCCCAAAATTTGTTTAATCAGCCAATTTTACACACACATACAGTACATGCATCCATAAATCTCCAAAACATGGGTATGCTTTGCTGCTAGTTCAACATCATAATGTTACGACTGCTATGGAAGTGTTCTTCTCTCTCCCAGCTCCCTTCACAGCGCAGACACCTGATGGATTCTGCTGAATAATTTAAGGTGAATTTAATTACTTTAAACAAACCCACGGGGGTTAGCGTTCAGCTCATTAATGAGTTTCTAGGCATGCATTACAAAGCTATTTATCAACTCAGGAAAACATGGCCTGGCAGTGCAACTTTGTTACTGTCACCTCCTCCACTGCACAGAGATTAATGATATATGTTTCTCTCCCTGTTGAGAGAGAGACAGCTAGAGAGAGAGAGAGACAATGTTAAATGCTTGATGCATTTCAAGCCATATTGGCAGAGAATGGTTAACCATTTCCTACCACAGCTTTTTTAGCACCAAATTAATCAGTCGAAGCTAGGTAAGTGCTGTATTAATGAATGCATAGAATTTGTTAATGGATTCTTTAGTAGGACTTTTGCTCAAACTTGTTTAATCAGCTAGCAGTTCCTCCCACTGTGGAGATCGATCGCCATGGAGTATGAGATCTACAAAGTGGAATTAGAGTTATAGTGGAGAGTTCTATTTGTGTGGTGTGTAGCAGAGGTAACCATGATTCTGAGTGTTGAGTGGAGAAAAAACAAAATGAATCTGCAAAGAAGCGGAGGCAGGCTAGGTAATAGTATATGCATAAGATGACAGGTCAAGGGCCCGGTTCTACTATAACAAAGCATTCATTCTCAGTCAGAACACCCTTACAAAAGCAGAGGGCAAGAATGTGCCAAGCAAATAATCACCAACCAAGACCTGCAGAAGATTAATAAATCATGGCAATCCTCGCAGCGCTACTTAGAGCGAGGTTACGTAAACACGAGCAGGGGGGCAAGGTCACCTAAACCGGGGTTCTAACACACTGTAGATCATCAGAGGAGATATTTTAGAAGGTTATAGACAAGGACTGTTCCTGAACGGTTCCTGGAGCCTAACTTATCGTCCAAAGCTTCACACTTTGACAGCCTGTGTTGTGAGGGGAATTGTTGGGTTTCATCTTTCTACACTGTAAATTTTTTTTCTAGTTGTTTCAACTAATTATTATTATTAAGTAACTGGTTCCACAGCCTTTTTTAGTTTACTCAACTTTTCAGTGTAACCTGAACTTAACATTTTTAGTTGGACCAAACTTGCCTCCAATATTCAGTCAACTTAGAATGTCATTGCTCAAATTGTCTTATACAGTATGTTCATTTAACCCTCCTGCTGTGTTCCGGTCGAATTGGACCGATTTACAAGTTTTCTCTCTGAAAAATTTTGTTAATTTAATCTGATTGGCATAAGGTTCCATGACTTTGTCCACACAGGGCATCTGATACATTTTGCTGATTTTCATTACATTTTGTGTGTTTTATTTAACTTTTGTACACCTGTGGCGTCACCTGGTCAAAAATGACCGGTCATTAGAAATGAATGTGAGACTACAATTAGTGTATAAAATTGAGTTCAGGCACATGCCCATTCATCAGATGGACACACTTCCTCTCCCAGAGTGCTACCTGAACAAAAAAAGACAATATTAGCACAAATTTTAATACAGTCAATTTAAAATGTGCTCAACTTGTCTCATATGTTCATTCAACTATAAATGACTATTTGGGCATCTTAACTTAAAAGGGCTATGGAACTGGTCACACACACACAGTGCTAAAGCTTGTTAGGGCTAGGGTCCTTTTTTCTGAATTTCCGCCTGACTGACGTGCCCAAAGTTAACTGCTTGTTACTCAGGCCCAGAAGCCAGGATATACATATAATTATTACCATTGGATAGAAAACACTTTGAAGTTTGTAGAAATGTTAAAATAATGAATGAGACTATAACACAATAGATATGGTAGGAGAAAATTCAAAGACAAACAAACCAAAAAATATTTTTTTGATAGCCCATGCTCTTACAATGGAAAGTATAGTGGCATATACAAATATACAAAATCAGATTGCAATTCCTATGGCTTCCAGTAGATGACAACAGTCTTTGTTAAGGTTTCAGGCTTGTTTCATCCCAAACGAGGAAGAATCATGAGTTTTATTACTGGGACTCCGAGATTTAAATCAGTCTGTGAGCGAGCGACGAAGAGGGCGCGCACCTGCTAATATAATTTTCCTATTGAACATACTTCTTTCCATATGAAATATTATAGTTTAATTACATTTTAGGGTACGTATTTTGACTTGGTTTAACAAAGTTTAGCGGTAGCTTTTTGGGTTCCTTTCTCTGCATGTTGAACAAGTGGATTACTCAAATCGATGGCGCCAACTAAACAGACTTTTTGGGATATAAAGAAGGATTTTATCTAACAAAACGACACTACATGTTGTAGCTGGGACCCTTTGGATTGCAATTCAGAGGAAGATTTTCAAAAAGTAAGTGAATATTTAATCGCTATTTGTGATTTTATGAAGCCTGTGCCGGTGGAAAAATATGTTGATGTGGGGCGCCGTCCTCAAACAATTGCATGGCATGCTTTCGCTGTAAAGCCTATTGTAAATCAGACAGTGTGGTTAGATTAACAAGAATTTAAGCTTTTAACCGATATAAGACACTTGTATTTACCTAAATGTTTAACCTCTTATGGCTAGGGGGCAGTATTTTCACGGCTGGATAAAAAACGTACCCCATTTAATCTGATTATTAGTCCTGCCCAGAAACTAGAATATGCATATAATTATTAGCTTTGGATAAAAAACACTCCAAAGTTTCTAAAACTGTTTGAATGGTGTCTGTGAGTATAACAGAACTCATTTGGCAGGCCAAAACATGAAAAGATTCTGTTCAGGAAGTACCCTGTCTGACCATTTCTTCCCCTTGTTGATTCTCTCTATCTATTACAAGGGATCTCTGCTGTTACGTGACACTTCCCACGTCTCCAATGGGCTCTCAGAGCCCGGGAAAAACCTGAATGACGTAATTCAAAGCCCTGGCTGAAACACACGAGTGCTTTTGCTAAGTGGTCTATCAGCAGACAAAAGACTTAGGCGCGTAGCCTGCCCGCCCCCACCTTTCTGTTTTTCCCTCTGTTTACAGACACGCAGATTCCCGGTCGGAATATTATCGCTTTTCTACGAGATAAATTGCATAAAAATTGATTTTAAACAGCGGTTGACATGCTTCAAAGTACGGTAATGGAATATTTAGAATTCTTTTGTCACGTTATGCGCCATGCGCACGACCGTGATTTACCATTCTGATAGTGTCTAGAACTCACGAACAAAACGTCGCTGATGGAACATAACGATGGATTATTTGGGACCAAACCTACATTTGTTATTGAAGTAGAAGTCCTGGGAGTGCATTCTGACAAAGAACAGGAAAGGTAAGACCATTTTTCTTATAGGAAATATGATTTTGGTGAAGGCTAAACTGGGTGGCTGTCTAAATAGCTAGCCCGTGATGGCTGGGCTATGTACTTAGAATATTGCAAAATGTGCTTCATCCGAAAAGCTATTTTAAAATCGGACATATCGAGTGCATAGAGGAGTTCTGTATCTATAATTCTTAAAATAATTGTTATGTTTTTTGTGAACTTTTATCGTGAGTAATTTAGTAAATTGTTAGTAAATTCCCCGGAAGTTTGCGGGGGGTATGCTAGTTCTGAACGTCACATGCTAATGTAAAAAGCTGTTTTTTGAAATAAATATGAACTTGATTGAACAGACATGCATGTATTGTATAACATAATGTCCTAGGGTTGTCATCTGATGAAGATCATCAAAGGTTAGTGCTGCATTTAGCTGTCTTCTGGGTTTTTGTGACATTATATGCTAGCTTGAAAAATGGGTGTCTGATTATTTCTGGCTGGGTACTCTGCTGACATAATCTAATGTTTTGCTTTCGCTGTAAAGCCTTTTTGAAATCGGACAGTGTGGTTAGATTAACGAGAGTCTTGTCTTTAAATAGCTGTAAAATAGTCATATGTTTGAAAAATGGACGTTTTCGGATTTTAGAGGAATTTGTATTTCGCGCCACGCCCATCATTGGATATTGGAGCAGACGTTCCGCTAGCGGAACATCTAGATGTAAGAGGTTAATTAATAACCATAATTTGTATGATTATTTATTTGAATCGCCCTCCAGTTTCACCGGAAGTTGTCCTGCTGGCGGGACGCCTAGCCTGAAGACGTTTTTAACATAACATATTGTGCATGTTCATTTATACAGTCATTATTATTCAACATGTCCTCACCTGGGATTTGAACTCACAACCTCTTGGTTCACAGTATTTTGATCTTCTGGCTATGCCACCATGTCTGTGTCAACTATAATTTAATCTGACTATTTTCTCATCGTTGATTTGATTAATTTATTTCAGCAATGTTAATAAATCCTGTTGGGGCTAGGGGGCAGTATTTTCACGGCCGGATGAAAAACGTACCCAATTTAAACAGGTTACTACTCTGGCCCAGAAAATAGAATATGCATATAATTAGTAGTTTGAATAGAAAACACTCTGAAGTTTCTAAAACTGTTTGAATGGTGTCTGTGAGTATAACAGAACTCATATGGCAGGCAAAAAACCTGAGAAAAATTGAATCAGGAAGTGGGAGAAATTAGAAATGTAGTTTTTGTTTTGAATCCCTTGAAAAACTACAGTGACATAGGATTTACGTTACACCTCCTAACTCTTCCATTGGCTGTCAACAATCTTTAGGAACTGGTTTCAACCATCAGCTGTTACCGGGCAAATAATTTTGGCTCAGTCAATCATTGGCCAGTCTGAGGAGAGGTGTCTTATGATGCGAGTGCATTCCGCCGAAGTTCAACAAAGGTAAGAAAATATTTCGAACATATTGTTAGAGATTTGTCGACGCCGTGGTTGTAGGCTAACTGTATAGCTTAGCATTGAAGGCTAAGTTCTGTACTCAAAATATTGAACAATGTGCTTTCTCCGTAACGTTATTTTGAAATCTGACAAAGTGGTTGCATAAAGGAGTAGATTATCTCTAATTCTTTAAATCATTGTTATACATTTTTTCAACGTTTATGAGTTCTTCCGGAAATTAAATGTGCCTATTCACCGGCTGTTATGGGGAGAAAACATTTTCTGAACTACACACGCCAATGTAAAAATTGGGTTTTTGGATATAAATATAAACTTGATCGAACAAAAAATGCATGTATTGTCTAACATGATGTCCTAGGAGTGTCATCTGATGAAGATTGTCAAAGGTTAGTGCTTCATTTTAGCTGTATGTCTGGTTTTGTGATGGCTATCGTGCTTGGAATTTATTTTTTGCTGAGGTGCTATGCTAAAATAATCTAATGTTTTTCTTTCACCGTAAAGCCTTTTTGAAATAAGACAATGTGATTGGATTAACGAGTAGAGTATCTTTAAAATGCCGTATAATACTTGAATTTTAATTTTGAGATTATTTTGTTTTGAATATCGTGCTGTGCTATCTCACTGGTTGTTGTCCAACCAATCCCGTTAGCGGGATTGTATCTCGAAGGGGTCCTCAAGAGGTTTTAATCTGTAGTGTTGGTGGGGTATTGGTGGGGTATTGTTTAATGTTACTCCTTAATCACTATGATAAATTCAATAGTTTTTTCTGAGTGTACTTGACACCTGCCAGTTTGCCCGGAAGCCAGCCGCACCAAATGTGTTGGAGAAAACACTGTTCAACTGGCGACCAGGGTCAGCCTGCAAGCACCTGGCCTGCCACAAGGAGTCGCTAGGGTGTGATCATCCATGTAAAGGGACACAATTATTATTTCAATTAAAAATCATTATTTATAACCTTGTCAACGTCTTGATTATATTTCCTATTCATCTTGCAAATCATTTCATGTACGTTTTCATGGAAAACGAGGACATTTCTAAGTGACCACAAACCTTTGAACGGCAGTGTATGTCAAAGTGTCAAATATGTAAGTTGAAAACAAATAATGATTTCTAGTTAAGCCTCCTTTTGTGTTCGTTTCATGTTAATTAATTCTGTGTTCCCGGTCCAAAATGACAGCTCCATTATAGCTGATTATAAATCCATAATAATCCATATATTTTCACCTAATGTTGTGTTAGATCTTTTTATAAACTTAAGTTATTGTGAACATTACAAGCTTTGAACTTCTATTTGCTATTTATGGCCTGAAAGGCCTCATTGACCTGAGCTCATACAACTCGTTTTTGAGTAAAAAAAGCATAAAGTATGGATTATTTTGACCACAACAAATACTCAGACTAAGCATATTGTGCTATTTATCAGACTACTTTGTGTCAATGGTTAACACGGACTCTCTCCTCCTCACCAGTGTCACGATCAAAGATGTGATCAAGAGCCTCACAGTATATCGTTTGGTCATTGTGCTGCCACAGAATGAATTGTGAGCAATTCCTCAAAAAGCTTTATATACGAGAGCTCGAGAAAAGTTCTATATATTATTGAAACAATGTTGCGATTGTTTGTGAGAATGCCAACAGGTGTAATTCCCCTGGGGGAAAGATTCTATTGGGGAAATGTTCCCGCGGGGGTTGCCATGGAAGCCAAGAAGGGGAGTGAGGTGTGTGTTGTCAAACACACATGCATGTGGGGGTCTGGGAGAGGAAGTGTGTCCATCTGATGAATGGGCATCTGCCTGAACTAAATTTTATGCACTAACTGTAGTCTCACATTCATTTCTAATGACCGGTCATTTTTGACCAGTTGACACCACAGGTGTATAAAAGTTAAATAAAACACCCAAAATGTAATGAAAATCCTCAAAATGTATTTTGTGTGTTCAGATGCCCTGTGTGGACAAAGTCATGGAACCTTATGACAATCAGATTAAATGAACTACAATTTTCAGAGAGAAAACTTGTAAATCGGTCCAATTCGACCGGAACACAGCAGGAGGGTTAAATGAACGTACTGTATAAGACAATTTGAGCAAAGACATTCTAAGTTGACTAAATATTGGAGGCAAGTTTGGTCCAACTAAAAATGTTAAGTTCAGGTAACACTGAAAAGTTGAGTAAACTAATAAAGGCTGTGGAACCAGTTACTTAATAATAACAATAATTAGTTTAAACAACTAGATTTTTTTTTTTACAGTGCATTCTCTGAGAGATTCTTGCATGGAAAAGAATGGTCAAGGTTCATACCAGGACAGATCCAATACAGGACTGAATCTTACAAATTGTTTGGTTCGTAGAAATTATTTCTTGAACCTGAGTGCAGTGTAGGAGTATAAAAAAACTGCATCGATTCTGCATAAAGTAATTAATCATAAAAGATTACTGAACTCAAAACAAAGTTCCCACACAATCTAAGTATATAGCTTTCCTATCCAAAAGGTCTGAAGGAGTTTTAGCTTTCTCTCTTTCTCATTTGTCAGTCAGTGCACAGAGAGTTGTAATCTTCCACAGACAGATTAGAGCAAAGCGGAGCTGCACAAAAGCCAACTGATTTGGAAGGTTTGATTAATTCTCTGATCAGAGATAAACCAATCACTGGCATTTTCCAGCTCTCTTCCATGCTCTTTCCGTTTTTTTATATTTTTAGTCTTCTCTTCCTATTCACACTAAATCACAGCCATACAAGTCATTTTTCCACCCTCCAAACTGGTAGAACCAAAATCAGTCTTACAAATAGAAACGGCACCTTAAAGGGATGAACCTCTTGGTACAAGCCTGAAGAGATAGAGGAATGACTGAGCGATGGACACATTCACCATGAAACCAATTATGGAGCACTGAGACTGGTCAGCAGCTAACATAGTGTGGAAAATAGAGTGGAAGGAGAGAAAGAAAGAGAGAGGTAAAAAAGGGAGATTAAAAGGAAAAGAGGAAATAAGATGGTATGAGAAGTTAAATGAAAAGCATGGTTGTGGTACATTTGTGTCATTTGATGTTGATTATGAGTTGGAATAATTCACGCTGTACAGTACATGGTGGTCTGTTCATTGTCCTAGAAAACTTGACCACAGATCAGCTATAGACCCCCCCCCCCCCCCCACCACACACACACACACACACACACACACACACACACACACACACACACACACACACACACACACACACACACACACACACACACACACACACACACTTATGCCCATGTCCAAATTCCTCAGGCCTTTCCCTTTAGAAATCATGTGTCCTTCAGGTCACCTTAATTTCAGCAGTGTGAGTAATTACAAGGCCTCAATTAGTTTCTCCCTCTTTTTCTCTGAACTGTGACACCCTGAAAGAATCGATAACCTCTCAGTTATGGGGTTGAGAGGTGTAATGAGATGCATGAGAACGTTCTCTCTAAAGGCCCACACTCAGACAAAGATTAAAACTTAAACCTAATCAACCTAGGAATCTTCTGTGTTGTTTTTAAGGGTTTCTGAATGTTATTGAAATGTGTCTTCTGAAGGTTGTGTGAAGGTTGTGTAGACACTGTTTCTGTGGTCTAAAGGTCTCTGATTCATATGTGTAAAGGAAACAAACTGTAATACATTATAAAGGCTGTATCCATTAGATTTTTTACAACCACACTTTAACACTCAATCATCACACACTCCAAAGCACATGCAAGACCCTGGTTCACCTCCTTCATTGTGTACCAATGCAAACAAAGTGTAAAGCACACGAAGCCTAGCTTGATTGTTGACAGGCTTGAAATATACAGTACATTATAGGAGCACTGCCATTAGAGTCAGAAATGTGATGGAAATCTATGACTACTGTAAGAGGGTGAGCGATGGGGCTGATCCTGATTGAAAGGGCAGCACTAAAAGCCTCCAACCACTAACTATCAATCAGAGAGAGATCTGACCACAAGACATTGAATGGATAATGACTTTCACTGGGAAATGACCAAAAGTTGATCCCTATACAAAATGGTGAAATGTGGTAAGGGAAAGGGAAAGGGGGATACCTAGTCAGTTGTCCAACTGAATGTATTCAACTGAAATTTGTCTTCCGCATTTATCCCAACCCCTCTGAATCAGAGAGGTGCGGGGGGCTGCCTTAATCGATATCCACGTCTTCGGCGCCCGGGGAACAGTGGGTTAACTGCCTTGCTCAGGGGCAGAACGACATATTTTTACCTTGTACTAATGGGGATGAGGATAGTGAACAGATCTCTGTTTGTTGTTTCTCAACATCAACCTCTGGTTTAGAATTGAAGTGTAGATGAGATTGGAAACACGTTTCACTTTACATACCTGTCCTGGAACACCAGGTGTAAATGTCATGTCAGACCTATAGCGTGTTCTCTGCTCATTTAAAATACATTTTAAATGTTTACTTTACATACCTGTCCTGGAACACCAGGTGTAAATGTCATGTCAGACCTATAGCGTGTTCTCTGCTCATTTAAAATACATTTTAAATGTTTACTAAAATTCTACAAGTTTCGCCTAATTTCAGTTTATGTGACAAAACAAGCATGTATAGTGTAGAGCATGTATTCACAAACTGGGGTACGCGTGCAATGCTGTCAGGGGTACGCCAACTAACAATGTGATTCACAAAATTTTTTATATATATGTTTTATATATTTCTTGACCACCAAATGTTTTGAAACAATTACTGCTTCGCATACAAGCCAGTGAATTCTATGCGTTACAGCTGGATGAGTCAACAGGTGTGGCGGGCCTGGCACATTCCTGGTATATGTCCGTTACATTTATGGGGGACAACAGGAGAGGATATTTTTAAAGTACTGGACAGCTTTGTGACATCAAATGGACTTTGGTGGTTAAGATGTGTTGGTATCTGTACTGATGGATCAAAAGCCATGACATGGAAACATAGTGGAGTGGTAACACACGTGCAAGCAGTTGCTCCCACACACAAGGCTCCTTAAAAGTTATTCTTAAGTCTCAACCCCTCTGTCTACTCCATAAAGATATATATCTGATAGGCCCTGCTAAGGCAGCTATAGATTGCAACACAAACTCTTTTTAAATTGTTCCATGTCCATATTCAGCAGCTTTGTTAATATCTCTAAAAAGGTCTTAATTTATAGTACTAACAGTGTCTCTTGGTGCTATGCACTTCCTATATAACCTGTCAGAAAGCTGTCGATCAAATTTCTGGCAAGAGCAAGGCAAAGCCCACACGCTGTTAATCACCAATCAGGTCAGTGGAGGTGCTGCCACCACTGGCGATTGGAACACTGAGAAGTGGGCGTGGCTGCTGATAGGAGAGTTGATGTCTCTCCCTGTTTTAAGGTGATTGGATGGGAGAGATGTGAGTCAGAGGATCCGCTTCAGAGTGTTAGAGTGAAATATGTCCATCTCTGACCCCATTAAGGGGATTGCTACAGAGAAACGTCTGTTAGAAAAAAAATTACTCATCCCAGATAAGGAGAGCGAGATGAGATGTGGGCGCACTGACCCGATGCCATAAATTGAGTTGTGTGTGTGTGTATGTGTGACCACCATTAGAAAAATGAAAATCACAACCATCAATAATTTACTGCATCTTTCACTCCATTCTCGGTCCCTCTCACTCGCATGTTCTTGAATCAATAAACAAATAATTTTGTTCCATATTAAATACCAGGTTTATCTACAATGTCTTCTGAAAGTATTCACACTCCTTGACTTATTCCACATTTTGTTGTGTTACAGCCTCAATTCAAAATAGTTTTTTTTTAAATCTCACCCATCTACACACAATACCCCATAATCACTAAGTAAAAACTGGTTTTTAGAAATGTTTGCACATTTATTGAAAATGAAATACAAAAATAGCTCCTTTACATAAGTATTCACAGCCCTGAGTCAATACGTGTTAGAATTACCTTTGGCAGAGATTACAGCTGTGTGTCTTTCTGGGTATGTCTCTAAAAGCTTTGTACAATATTTGCACATCATTATTTTTAACATTTTTCAAGCTCTGTCAAGTTGGTTGTTGGTCATTGCTAGACAGCCATTTTCAGGTCTTGCCAAAACTGTAACTAGGCCACTCAAGAACATTCAATGTCATCTTAGTAAGTAACTCTCCCAGTGTCTGTTGGAAAGCAGACTGAATCAGGTTTTCCTCTAGGATTATTATTCCTATTCTATTCCATTTATTTTTATCCTAACGAAAACTCCCTAGCCCTTGCCATTGACAAACATACTCATAATATGATGCAGCCACAACCATGCTTGGAAATATGAAAAGTGGTACTCAGTGATGTGTTGTGTTCGATTAGCCCCAAACATAACACTTTATATTCAGGACATAAAGTATTTTTTTTTAATTGTGTGCTTTATTGCAAACAGGATGCATGGTTTGGAGAAGAAAATAAATCTGTACAGGGTTCTTTCTTTTCACTCTGTAATTTAGGGTAGTATTGTGGAGTAACTATTTATTTTTATTTAACCCTTATTTTACCAGGTAAGTTGACTGAGAACACATTCTCATTTACAGCAACGACCTGGGGAATAGTTACAGGGGAGAGGAGCCAATTGTAAGCTGGGAATGATTAGGTGACTGTGATTGTATGAGGGCCAGATTGGGAATTTAGCCAGGACACCGGGGTTAACACCCCTACTCTTACAATAAGTGCCATGGGATCTTTAGTGACCACAGAGAGTCAGAAAGACGGCACGCTACATAAGGCAATGTCCTTCAATCACTGCCCTGGGGCATTGGGATATTGTTTTAGACCAGAGGAAATAGTGCCTCCTACTGGCCTTCCAACACCACTTCCAGCAGCATCAGGAGCCCATCTAGGGACCGACCAGGACCAACCCTGCGTAGCAAACCAGCACTGGGATGTAGGGTGGTATGCTGCTAGCCAATGTTGTTGATCCATCCTCAGTTTTCTCTTTTCACAGCAATTAAACTCTGTAACTGTTTTAATGTCACCATTGGCCTCATAGTGAAATCCCTGAGATGTTTCCTTCCTCTAATGCAAATGAGTTAGGAAGGACCCCTGTATCTTTGTAGTGACTGGGTGTACACCATCCAAAGAGTAATTAATAACTTCACCATGCTCAAAGGAATATTCTGTCAGATATTTTTTTTTATACCTATCTACCAATATGTGCCCTTCTTCACGAGGCATTGGAAAACCTCCCTGGTCTTTGTGGTTGAATCTGGGTTTGAAATTCACTGCTCGACTGAGAGACCTTACAGATAATCGTATGTGTGTGGTGCAGAGATGAGGTAGTCCTTAAAAACATGTTAAACACTATTATTGCACACAGAGTGAGTCCATGCAACTTATTATGTGACTTGTTATGCACATTTTTACACCTGAACTTATTTAGGCTTGCCATAACAAAGGGGTTGAATACTTATTGACTCAAGACATTTCAGATTTTCATTTTGTATTAATTTTGACATTATGGGGTCTTTTATGTAGACACAATCTCAATATAATACATTTTAAATTCAGGCTGTAACACAACAAAATGTGGAAAAAGTCAAGGGTCGTCAATTCTTATTAAAGGCAGTCCCAGGTACATGTGGAGATCAATAGCCTACCTCATAATGT
Source organism: Salmo trutta (assembly GCF_901001165.1). Lineage (NCBI taxonomy): Eukaryota > Metazoa > Chordata > Actinopteri > Salmoniformes > Salmonidae > Salmo > Salmo trutta. The sequence goes on from NC_042968.1 coordinate 23,006,045, forward strand.
GGAGTGATGTCTGATGAGAAATCCAGTCACGCGGTGTCCTTGGCTCTTGTCAGGGACGATCTTTTAAGAAATATTTTTCCTGGCCCTCTGATGCCATCCACTATTTAAGTAGGACTAAAGGGCATTGTGTTTCAGTGCACTGTAATGTTAAAACATGCCCACACAAAAACACATACAAATGCACACACACATTCACACACACACACACACACACACACACACACACACATACACACACGTGTTGTCACGATACCAGAATTTTGACTTTGATACAGATATCCGGTTTAGATACTCAATACCATCACGATACTCGATACCAAAACGATAACACGGCAAAACAAGGCGTATTAGCCAAAGTCACAGAATGGCACTTGATCTAGACAAATAAACTCAGCCACTGCTCTGTTCAATCGTTGGGCATCTTTTGAGTTCAATATTTTTACATTTGAAATTGGATGTCAAATTTTTGACTTATTTTATTGTACTGATCAACAACATTTGCATAGAAGTAGCAGTCTG